>NC_052047.1:4639824-4784824 GCF_903992535.2 Arvicola amphibius | reverse complement strand
GAACCAGCTCCCACAACAAGTTGTCCTCTGACTCCCATACATGTGTGGCGGCATGTGTATTATCTGATTGCTTGGTTGGTTTTTTTTTTGTGGATTTGATGTGTTTTGTGTTGTAATTATTTTTTTCTTTGTTGTTGTTTCCCTAAATTGCCCAGGCAGGTCTTTAATTTATAATCCTCCTGCCTCAGTTACCCAAGTGGCTGGAATTACAGGCCTGTGCCCCCTGACTTAGCTAAAATTACACTTGTAATAATATTTACTTGAATAGTGTTTTATGTAACCCAAGGTCTAAACACACACAACCGGCAGAACTAAGGTGAAGGTCCCGAATCGCAACTCCCCTGCCGCTCTAGCTACGTCACCCTATGAGGAACCACACCTACATCTTAGAACGTTATTCTAAAAAGAAAACCCCGCTTGACTCACGCATAATGGTAAATGTCATAAACCAAAGCAGAGGGGTTAAAACGTAAAAGCCAAGCATTGGTCGTGCATTCCTTTTAATCACGGCACCTGGAAGGCAGATGCAGAAGCTGACGCTGGCCTCATCTGCACAGCCAAACAGCTCGTCCAAACTAGCTAAGGTCACAAAGTAAGGCCGGCTCAAAAAAAAAAAAAACCTCGTGAAACAAATGCAGTTCTCTAAGGCAATAGCTCAGGTCACAGAGTGAGACTACTGTGTGGTGCTGGCCATGCGTGCTCATGATGTGCTCTCTGTATCCCAGGCAACCAGCAGGTCTCAGTCAGGCATTGGTTCACTTGCCAGCCCTGCCACAATAGATACGTGAGCATCGTGTTACAGATGTGGGAGATAAGGCAAAGACGCTGTGCTGTGTGCAGAGGGAGCCCGGCTCGGAGTGCAGGACTGCAGACCAAAACGTCCATGTTGGCACACACTGCCTGCCAGAGAGGCCGGAAAGCTAAACTGACCTCCTATACCAGCTGAGGAAGCGCTCTTACACAGGGGTTCTAGCACACTTGTATCCACTAAAGGTGTGTTTTAGGATGGGAGTGGTTCAGGTGTTTTTGAATGACTGAAACCAAAGAAAAAACACAGACCTACAAATATAGACCCATACATAGAAACCTATGTTAACCTAAAAAATCACTTTTAAAATGTTTTTAAACAAGCCGGGCAATGGTGGCGTACACCTTTAATCCTAGCACTCGGGTGGCAGAGGCAGGCGAATCCCTGTGAATTCAAGGCCAGCCTCGAATTCACAAGAGCTAGTTCCATGACAGCTAGGACTGTTACACAGAGAAACCGTCTTGAAAGAAAAAAATGTTTTTAAATAAGGTGACAGCCTCCCGCGGAATATCATAAGCACATGACTGTGCTTCGATCAACCTCGACCTCTTTTTTCTCATTTCACAGTCTGTCCTCGTGTGAAGACCACATAGAATTGTGTCTCAGTTCAACTGGCCACTTGACACCGCCTAGAATGACCTCGGAAGGGAGTCTCGGTTGGGGGAGCTCCCAGATCTCAAGGCCTGTGGCCTCATCTGTGGGGACTTGTCTTCACTGTTAACTGCATAGGAGAACTCATCCCACAGTGGGCTGCACCACTCAGCGAGCAGGTGCTCTGGGACGTGTAAGGCAAGTTAAGTATGAGCCTGTGAGCCAGACAGCAAGCTGTATTCCTCCAAGGTTCCCTCAGTGATGAACTGATGTGAACGTGCCCAGAAACAAGTCCAGAAGAGGGTGACAGATCCCCTGGCACTGGAGTTAGAGACTGTGAGACGCCATGTGGGTGTTAGGAGCTAAGCCCCAATCCTTGGAAAAGCAGCAGGTGGTCTTAATCCATGAGCCACCTCTCTATACGTTTGTGTAATTTTATAAAAAGTAGTATTTGGGAAGCTGGAAAGATGGATCATCCACTAAGAGCATGAACTGCTTTTTCAAAGGACCCAGGTTTGGTCTACAGGGGGCAGCTCACAAGCACCTGTAACTCCAGTTCCAGGGGATGTCTTCTGGCCCCATAGACACCTCCTTGAACATAATGCACATACGAAGAGGCATGTACAACATAAAAATAATTTTTCAAGTAGTATTTTAGAAACAAAATTCAGACACTGTAAAATGCTTTCTTATACTCCATTAACCTGCTGCGAAGTGTGCCCAGCCAGTCACAAACCCAGCCACACTATTGTAATCTGTGTATAGGCATGTGTGTGTGTGGTGTGTGTGTGTGTACTTACACTTTATAACAACTGCCCTTCAGAATGGTTTGCACTGTGTTCCTTCTTGGCAAGCCATACGCCATGGTGAATGATCACGATCTTTCCCTTACATAGGAGCCTGATGTACCGACTCCGACGCTCTTGGCCTGGAAGGACAGCAACAGCTCTCATTTGAGTATTTTTATAACCAAATAACCAAAAGGTCGTGACAAGACATGGAGGGATGTCGGGAAGCACATTCGTAAACATTAGCTAGATCTGGACCCTGAACATAAAAATAAATAAATTAAATTAAAAAAAAAAAAAAAAAAAAGCTAGTTCTGTTTGTTTCCAGGAAGTCGCTCTATCAGTTCAGCCACCATCTAAGGAGAAGGAAAGTCAGGCGACTAAAAGGTTGCAATTGGCAGGCAGCCCTGCGCCCTCACACCATAGGGGGTCACTGCCTGCTCCTGTGCCCCGATGCAGAGTCTCGCTGCTGCGCGCCCTTATGGCTGTGATAAGGACAAGCACCCTGCAGCTCTGCTCCCGGCATTACCAGGCTTGCACTGGCTGCCACGGCCCTTTCCAGGGTGCAGTTCCAGCCAGAACCGACTGGAGCGGAGCAGCGAGCGCCCTCCTCGCCCTCCCACGCCCGAGCCTCTCCCCGCCCCTTTGTACCCGGCTGTAGGTCCGTGGGCCTCGGCCGCGCGACCCAGGGCAGCAGGTGCTAGGCGCACATGGCCGCGCACTCGCAGCCACCCCGCCGCGGACACGCGCCTTCCTGCTTGCTCGTGCCCCCGCTTGCTCGTGAGTGCGACTGCTTGCTTGCTCTTGCGCCCCGGCTTGCCCCGTGCCTGCCCTGCGTCACCGCCACCTCAACAAAGGGCTTTGTGTGCGCGCGCTCACTGGGTGGTCGGACTCAACCCCTCCTCAGTGGTACTCAACCTCACGAGTGGTCGTGGTTCTGGTGTCAGTTTCTACAAAAAGCAGATAGATTTGTGTGGCTAGTCACACAACAGTGACCGTGAGGATCCATCTAGTCACTTCTTAGGGTCCCAGGCAAATGGTGGCACTATACGGGAGGGTTTTGCTAGAGCTGTTCCTTGCTAAGGCCAGGGCCTTTCCAGTGTCCCTCCTCCGAGCCCAAATGACTTCCTAATCCAAAGAGAATATTGTATGTGTAGATTTCGTGGGTAGTACGGATTAAAGATAATGCTTGCGAGTCTCTGAAGCACAGAAGGACCAGATTATATCACTGTGAGTTTAGTGACGACTCAAAGAGACAAAATGTTCCGATTGAAAGGGGAATGGGCCCTCAGTACATAGCGAGTTCCAGGGCCAGCTTTTAAGGTCAAACACACTAATCTCTCTACCTGCCACACTTCTTTCCTGCTTTGTTTTGTTGAGAAGTCCAGAATGGCCTAGAACCACTAGGCAGCCCAGGCTGCCTTCAAGCTCGCAGATCATCAGGCTTGACAGCAAATCTTTATCCCTTAGCCGTCTTGCCAGTCCAACCTATTTTTATAATTAAGACTAATACCAAATACTTAGCTGGCAGGGGAGATCATATAATCACGAAGGTTGTTTTCCCAGGGTGAGCACTCTGGACATGCTGACCCCTGCGAGTTCCCTAAATGTGAGAAACTCAACTGTATAATTTCTGGTAATGGGAGGAGGAGTAGGAGAAAATCTAAGTTAACAATGAACAGAAAGTACATTTTTACAGACATGTGCCCTGCGATCTAGGAAACTCTCATCCAGAGCCACTTACAATGCTTAAATATCAACAAAGAGCATATGACACCCCCACAACCCCACTGACAAAGGAGAAATAAACCAAACACCTAAGAAGGGGGAAGAAGGCTGTCCAATAAAGATCCTCAAACAAAGACTATTTTCTGAATTTTCTTTAGAAAATACCAAATTAGGGCTGGAAAAAAATATCTCTCTGGTGAAGAAGAGCACCTGCTGCTCTTCAGAAGACCCAGATTCGGATTCCAGCACCCACATGGCACTAACAACCATCTGAAACTCCCGTTCCAGAGCATCTGACATCCTCTTCTGGCCACTGAGGGCATTGCGCATACATGGTGAACTGGCATACATGCAGAAAAAATACCCTGACATACAAAGTAAAAATAAATCTTAAGGGCTGCAGATATGGCTCAGTAGTTAAGAGCTCTGGCTACTTTCCCAAAGGACACAGATTCCAATTCCCAGCACCCACATGGCCACTCACAACCCTATGTAACTGCAGTCCCAAGAGATCTGATGCCCCTCTAGACACTACATACTTGCAAGGGGAAAAAAAACACACACACATAAAAAAATGTTTTTAAAGGAAGAAGGAAAGGAAATACCAAGTTCTAGTAAGAAGGGACACAGGGGTAGAAAGAAAAGATAATAAGCTAGAACCAGTATAAGGATACTTAAATGAAGATCCTGGGATGACTCCGCTATTTTGTATGCTAATAAAAATAAATTACCAAATTCTACCTCTCCTTTTTTTCCCTCTCCCCCCCTCCTCTTTCTGTGCCTCTTGTTATGCCCATCTTCCCCGCCATCTCTGTCTCCATCTCTCCCCATCTTGCTGGTTACTCTCCTTTATCTTCCAGTTAGTTAGCATTCCTCATTATAATTGTTTAAGTGAGAGCTGCTGCCACCTAGTGTTAAATGGACTGCAGAAGAGATTTGAGTGTCCAAAAAGAAGAAACTCAGTAACTGGGAGAGCGCTTACCGTGTTTTAGATGGTGTTCAATATAGTGCCCATACTGACTCATTTAATTACCACATGATCGGTGGCATTCATCATTTTATGGTGTTTTAATATTTATTTGTATTTACATGTGTGTGTTCGTGTAAGTTCAGGGACCTGAGTTATCAGGGCTCCTTGGGTTGGATTTAACGTTGAGCTGGGAACTCCATCCTCTCTAAGAGCACATGTGTTCCAAACTGCCAAGCCCCTTGCGATGACATTTTGGAGAAGAAAACACAGGCATTTCCAGCATTGTTAACATCCAACGCCATGGGGCTTGAGCCCAAGACAAGCTGATTCTTTCTCTACTGGAGCCCACTACAGTCTCCCAATACCCTGGTTTCCATCCACTGTCAGTGTTGTTCAGACTGCCCTTTTCAGTTACTGTGAGACTCTCGTGCGTGGACAGTCACCCTAACTTCAAAGACATTTTAGCTCTCTTAAATATGGAAATCATAGATGCAGCTTCCAACTTTTTATGGATGTTTCTCAAATTCCTCGGGTATTAGATGCATAACTTTTTAAGATAATAATGAAATGGTACATCCCATCATTTTTAAAAAGCATTTGTTTTCATTTTACATGTATGGGTGTTTGGGCTGTACATATATCTGTGTACCACTATGTGCCTTATGCCTGCAGAGGCCAGAAGACAACATCAGATCCCCTGGAAATAGAGCTGTAGATAGTTGTGAGCTATGGTACAGGGAGGGACTCGAACCTGGGTCCTCTGCAAGAGCAGCCAGTGGGTTCTCTTAACAGCTTAGCCATCTCTCCAAGGTACATCTGATAATTTTAAGGCCACCAACTAACAACCCTCAGTCCCATGCACTCTTTCCTCCTCTCCACTGGAGGTTGCACACTGCTCAGCTCCATGGTCATTCTTCCACTGGTGCATTCTCCTCTAAGTCTGTGCACGCTGCCTGTGTGTCATCCTCCACTGGTGCATTCTCCTCTAAGTCTGTGCATGCTGTCTCTGTGTGTCATCCTCCACTGGTGCATTCTCCTCTAAGTCTGTGCATGCTGTCTCTGTGTGTCATCCTCCACTGGTGCATTCTCCTCTAAGTCTGTGCATGCTGTCTCTGTGTGTCATCTTCCACTGGTGCATTCTCCTCTAAGTCTGTGCATGCTGTCTCTGTGTCAGACCTTCTCCCAGCACCATGGTACTTCTGCTGGCTCTCTCCTCCCACAAATATAACCATCACATTTCTGCCAGTCAGTGCCAAATAAGATTCACTAACCAGTCTGGCTTCTTGCCTGGATTTCTATTCCACGCTTCCATCAGGCAGAGGAATTTTCCCATCCGACTATACCATTCTGATAAAAATTTTAACAACGTAATCCAAATATCCTCTTGGCCCATAAGATTGCCCTGTCTTTGCTATCCTTAAAATGCTCCAGCATCGCCTAAGCCAGTCTTAGAGCAGAGGTGCCATATTTACAGCGGTTTGCTGACACCTACTCCACAGAAGCCATCTTTCTTGGCCATCTTCGCCCAGCTCAGTAAATCTTATTTTTAAAATTACTTTAAGAGTCTAGAAAGCATTATTTTGAGTGAGATAACCCAGACACAGAAAGACAATTATCACATGTACTCACTCATAAGTGGTTTTTAAACATAAAACAAAGAAAGCCAGCCTACAAACCACAATCCCAGAGAACTTACACAACAGTGAGGACCCTAAGAGAGACTTACATAGATCTAATCTACATGGGAAGTAGAAAGTAGAAAAAGACAAGATCTCCTGCGTAAATTGGGAGCATGGGGACCTTGGGGGAAGATTGAAGGGAGGAAGGGAGAAGCAGGGAGGGGAGCAGAGAAAAATGTAGAACTCAATAAATATCAATAAAAAATGAAAAAAAAAGCCATGTAAGCTGGTATGCACCTCCAAGCCCACTGCTGAGGAGGACTCAGTAAGGTCCCTAGGACTTTGCTGGCCAGCCAGCCTAGCCTGCTTGGTACTGTCTCAAAAACCAAGTGTGGCTTAGAGGCCACTTGTTCATTTCCCAGCTGCCCAGACTCCCGAAATAACCACATAGAAACTGTATTAATTAAATCACTGCTTGGCCAATCACTATAGCATATTCCTAGCAAGCTCTTACATATTAAACTAACCTCAGCCACAAATTCAAGGCCAGTCTGAGCCTTATAGGAGTCTTTCAAAAAGAAAAGGAAAAGAAAAGCAGAAAGAAGGAAGGGAAAGCTAGGTGGTGGTGGTGCACACCTTTAATCCCAGCACTTGGGAGGCAGAGACAGATGGATCTCTGTGAGTTCAAGGCCAGCCTGAATTACAGAGTGAGTTCCAGGACAGGCACCAAAACTACATAGAGGAATCCTGTCTCAATAAACCAAAAAAAAAAAAAAAAAAAAAAAAAAAAAAAAAAAAAAGGAAAAAGAAAGAAAAACAAAACAAAACAAAACAAAACAAAAAAAACAGAGAAATTGAAGAACCAGAACCAGAAGGGAAGGCAGTAGTGGAGAGGAGAGAAGAGGAGAGGAGAGGAGAGGGGAGGGGAAGGGAGGGGAGGGGATGGAAGGGGAGGGGAGGAGAGGAGGAGAGGAGAGGAGAAAGAAAAAATGAAAGAATTAAGACTACACCCAGCACCCAGAGGCAGGTGAATCTCTGTGAGTTCAAGGCCAGCCTGGTCTACCACCTAAGCTACAGCCCAGGTCTTGTCTATTGAGAGAGTCTCTCTACGATTCAGGTGGTTTTGGCCTTTCCAAAGATGGGATCCCAGCGTGTTCCTGCCTAGTTCTGTCACTTTTTAATTTTTACTTATTAAAAATAAATATCTCTGGAGTTGGCCATTTTAAAACATTTTTCTAATATAAGATTTCAGACTGAGGTCCTAATGGCTGGAGGGGAAACCACATCCCCTCCAGGGAGTAAGTGAAAACTGGCATCTGGGAGAACCAGCTTCCTCCCCACAATAAAGTACTCACCACAGTCTCAGGCCACACTGCAGGGTCACGGTGAGACCAGATGGCACCGCACTGGCAACCGATAGCTGTACATGTCCAAGCAGGAAGGACATTGCCCTAAGCCTTCTGCAGGGCACTTGGCAAGTGTCCCAGCTCAGTCTAACAGGTTTTACAAGTGACAGAGGGCTTGGTCCTGGTTCTGAGA
Source organism: Arvicola amphibius (assembly GCF_903992535.2). Taxonomy (NCBI): domain Eukaryota; kingdom Metazoa; phylum Chordata; class Mammalia; order Rodentia; family Cricetidae; genus Arvicola; species Arvicola amphibius. The sequence goes on along the minus strand of NC_052047.1, from coordinate 4,776,781 downwards.
GACACCAGGGAGACAAAGAAGTGCTTTAACAGCACACATGGGAAACCAGAGCACTGAAGAAGGCCTTGCCAACTCTGCTGGCTGTCAGGGTATCCAGTCAGAGTAGGGTGGGATTAAAACACAGTGTGGCATTGAGAAGGAAGTACACTGGGTTGAGAGACCTCTCCAGACCTCCCCTGGCCTCTCACAGGGTCCCACTGCAATGTCACCACACTGGACGTAACCTCCAAGTGCAGGTGTTCGTCCAAACCCAAGCCTTCCCAGGCATGAGGCCCTGCTTCAAGTTTGTCTCTGTATCAGGCTCCTGTTCCATCCCACGCAGCCACAGCCATAGTGTCTGAATGACAGTTATTCACAAAAGTGGCTACTGGTGTGAAGCATCAAGCAAGGCTGTGTGGGATTGGAGGAGAAGTGGCCTTGTGATCTGAGATCAGAGTCCTTACCCAGGAAGACAGCTGCCCACACCACTCGGGCTTCTGAAGTTTGGATTGCGTTTTTGTTTTGAAACTCTTCTTAGGGCCACTTTTTTTTTTTTTTAAAGATTTATTTATTTATTATGTATACAACATTCTGCCTTGATGTATGCCCGCACACCAGAGGAGGGTGCCAGATCTCAGTACAGATGGTTGTGAGCCACCATGTGGTTGCTGGGAATTGAACTCAGGACCTCTGGAAGAGCAACCAGTGCTCTTAACCTCTGAGCCATCTCTCCAGCCCTTAGGGCCACTTTTTAAAAAAATCTTCAGAATTTGTTTATTCTCTCTCTCTCTCTCTCTCTCTCTCTCTCTCTCTCTCTCTCTCTCTCTCTCTCTGTGTGTGTGTGTGTGTGTATGTGTGTGTGTGTGCGCCTGAGTGTGTGTATGTACACTTTTTGTGTGCAGGTGTTACAGATACAGAAATAGGCACTGTATCTCCCAGAACTGGAACCACAGGCTGTTGAGAGCCACTTGATGTGGATCCTGAGAACTGAACCTGGGTCCACAGTAAGTACTCTGAACCCCTGAACCATCTTTCCAGCCCCATGCATTTCTACTTGATAGGAATATCTCACATAGACCCTCATCAGCACCAGACAACTCAGAGGCTGTGCAGGACAGTGACCTTGAGAACAAAGACATTTCCCAGGAACTATTCAGCTCAGCAAGCAGCTGAGTGTGGATTCTGAGGGCCAGGAAGGGACAGCTTTCAGATCAATGTTTATTAGTGGGAAGGACCAGCACTGTTGAGTTGTCTCTCCAGGGAGCCTTTGTGGCTGTGATGTAACTCAGAAGATCAATGGTGCATCTCAAAAGACAATTTCTGGACGTCCTGGCAGTCAAGCAGGGGATGAATGTGAAATGCACATCCCAGGCTCTGCCTCAGGATTCAGCCAATCTGGGGCAGTTCAAGAAGCAAGTTTTTATAAATAAGTGCCTCCCATCTTCTTTCAGATAATGTGGGATGGTCACTACTCCAGGGGAAAAGGGAACACTTCTGCATTGCTGGTGGGAAGGCAAGCTGGTACAACGCCTTTGGATGTCAGTATGGTGATTCCTCAGAAAATTAGGAAACAACCTTCCTGAAGACCCAATAATACCACTTTTGGGTATATATCCAAAGGATGCTCAGTCGTGCCACAAGGACATGTGCTCAACCATGTTCATAGCAGCTTTGTTTGTCATAGCCAGAACCTGGAAACAACCTAAATGCCCTCGATCGAAGAATGGATAAAGTAAAAAGTAGAAAAAGACAAGATCTCCTGAGTAAATTGGGAGCATAGGGACTTTGGGGAGGATTGAAGTGGGGAGGGGAGAGGCAAGGAGGGGAGCAGAGAAAAATGTAGAGCTCAATAAATATCAATAAAAAAGCACTCCAGAGACAACTGGCAGGGACTGGCCATCATCCTGGAGGATTGCAGAAATACAAGTTCCTTGAGCTTCACAATCTTTCATTCTTTGGTGGTTGTTTTGAAACTGTTGGATGAAACGGGACCTCATGATGCAGCCCTGGCTGGTATAGAGGTTCCAAGCAGCTCTTACACCACAGCTGATGTAAAAGCATGAGGATTGGGGCTGGAGAGATGGCTCAGAGGTTAAGAGCACTGCCTGTTCTTCCAAAGGTCCTGAGTTCAATTCCCAGTAACCACATGGTGGCTCACAACCATCTGTAATGGGGTCTGTTGCCCTCTTCTGGCCTACAGGCATACACACAGACAGAATATTGTATACATAATAAATAAATAAATATTTTAAAAAGCATGAGGATTTTATTAATTTTGTCATGACAGGGTCCCTCAGCATTCGGGAAGCCGAGAGACCCCGAATAGCTGGTACAGGCTACTTTTAAAAGAAAAAGCCACAGAAGCAAAGGGGTGTGTCTGAGGGTTATTCTTTGACTATTATGATTGAGTCATTTGAAAGAGCTATTGCCAATAATTGGCTAGAGAGCTGTTGCCATATCAGATGAGGTAAGAGGTCACTTTGACCTCGTTTCCCAGGGACTGAGTCAAAACATATGTGTATGGGTAACTGTTTAGGAACCGAGTCAACATCTTAAAGGTTATCTTGCCCCAAGTTTTGGAGAACATATGTGCATGTGTAGCTGTTAGGTCCTTGGTTCCCAGGGGGAAGGGGGAGCACTGCTGCTGAGACTGAGAGGGTACAGAATTGTCTTAAAGTTTGACACTGGGAATTGAACCTTGGTCCTCTGGAAAAGCAGTCACTGCTCTCAACCACTGAGCCATCTCTCCAGCTCCATTTGACTGCTTTTTAAAAGTGTGGCCTCATTCTTCAGCCCTGGTCAAACTGGAATTCACAGTGTATCCCAGTCTTGCCTCAATTTCAGTGCAATCCTCCTGTCTCAGACTTCCAAGTTACAGTTGTGAGCCACGATGACCTACTTTTCTTTTTTTTTTTCTTTCTTTTTTTTTTTTTTTTTTTTTGGTTTTTTGAGACAGGGTTTCCCTGTAGATGACCTACTTTTGTTATTATGTTTCTTTCTTCCCTTTCTTAGCCCTGTCTCTCATTAAAAAAAAAAAAAAATAGAAGTCATGAGCTAGAGGGATGGCTCAGCAGATGAGAGCACTGGCTGATCTTTCAGAGGACCTGGGTTCAATTCCCAGCTCCAACATGGCAGCTCACACCTGTCTGTGACTCCAGTTCCAGGGCTTCTGACACCCTCCCACAGACATGCATGCAGGCAAAACACCAATGCACATAAAATAAAAGTAAGTTCTAAAAAATTAGGGGTCATTATTTTATAAACATTGACTGAGGATTCATTATGAGCTGTGTTTGCTGTTGGAGAAGGTGGCATCCCAAAATCTAAAACTGGACCTTAAGACTTCTTCACATGAGTCATGAATAGCCCCCACAAAATCAGGGATGCAGGGGGACAGCCTCCAGCAGTTAGGGTAGAATCAGGACTCTGAGGTCATTCTTGGTCAGCAGGGCCTGTGCATGGGAGAAAAAACTGAGCATAGCAGGGTGTGGGGAGAACAAGGGTAGGTGGAGGCCGGCATTGCCTTCACCTGTCTCAAAATGACAGAGAGCCGGGATGTACTAGCCTCACCTCTGCCTCCCAGTTAGGATCACCTGTCGAATCTCAGGGGCTGAAGGACATCCTGCGGACTGGAGTCCCAGTTTGGCCAAGTTAACTTCATATATATAAGGAGCTGAGTCAAGAAATTATGAGAAGCTGGGCATGGGGGGGGGGTGCATGCCTTTGATTTGAGCACAAAGGAGGCAGAGGCAAGAGGATCTCTGCAAGTTTGAGGCCAAGTTGATCTATGTAGCAAGCTCAGGGACATCCAGAACTACATAGAGAGACCTTACCTCTAAATAAATAAATAGTCAACCAGCCAGGCGTGGTGTTGCACGCAATTAATCCTAGCACTCTGGAGGCAGAAGGAAACAGATCTTTGGGTTTGAGGCCAACCTGGTCTCTAGAGCAAGGTCCAGGGAGCCAGGGCTGCACAGAGAAACCCTGTCTTGAGAAAAAAAAAAAAGTTAAAGTGAAAAGAAAAGAGGAAATGATGACTGTTCCCAAGAGGCAACATGGCCACAGTCGATTTTCAGAGCAGAGTCTGAGACAGCTGGCTTTGTCTGGGCCCAAGCTGTTGGCAACTCCTAAGCATCTCTTGTGTCTGTACTACGGATTTCCTACCTATGAGAAACTGACTACATGAAAAAGATGTCACCTAGTAAGTAAACATATAGTTGACACCCAATAGTGACAATAGGGGCAGTAGTTAAGGGTATCAGTGGGTTTTCATACCTTTATGTAACTTAGCAATTACCAGTTACTTCACTTTCTTTTTCTCCTTCCTTCCTTCCTTCCTTCCTTCCTTCCTTCCTTCCTTCCTTTCTTTCTTTCTCTTTCCTTTCTTCCTTCCTTCCTTCTTTCTTTCGTTCTTTCTTTTGTTCTTCCTTTCTCCTTCCCTTCCTCCCTCTGTCCCTCCCTTCCTCCCTCTCCTTCCTTCCTTCCTTCCTTCATTCCTTCCTTCCTTCCTTCCTTCCTTCCTTCCTTCCTTCCTTCCTTCCTTTCTTTCATTATATATAGTGTTCTGCCTGCATGTATGTCTGCAGGCCAGAAGAGGGCACCAGATATCATTACAGATGGTTGTGAGGCACCCTGCGAATGCTGGGAATTGAACTTAGGACCTCTGGAAGAACAGCCAGTGCTGAGCCATCGCTCCAACCCTCAATTTCTCTTTCTTTTGATGCGGGATCTCACCATGTGACTGGTTGGCCTGAAATTAAATGAAGACCAAGCTGACCTCAAACTCAGAGGTCCATCTGCCTCTGTTCCAGAGTGCGGGGATCAGAGGTGTATGCCACTACCTCTGTAACCCGGGTTTTTCACCAGCGGCAGAATTATGAGGTGAGGGACTGCCTATCCGTCCGCACGGAAATGGCTGCTCTGTGTGAAATGAGCGCACACTTTTCCACCATACCTTACTCCTATCGCCTCAGATCCCTACTTCCAAAACAGCTTCCAGATTTCCCATGAGGTTTGGAAGAAATAAAACCTCAGAATAAGAGGAAGAAAGATAACACTGAAGCCATATAATAAAGTCACAAACTCTGACATTTTATCATTTTAGTCTAGAAAACTTAATCATAACTCTTTAAAATTAAGATGGTTTGATTTAAAAAAAATACCATAATTTCCAGAGAACTAGATTACATCAAAGCGTTTATGATGGATGTACTCATTTGTCCCATGGGACACTGGGCAGAAATGCAGCCAGCCCTCAGGTAAACACTGAAACCCAGAAAAGGCAGCCACTCCCTCCTCCATTTCTCATGGCTCCCCTCTGCCTTGACCCCTAGACACTTGTTCCTTCCCTGGCCAAGAGGATTCCTCTGTTCTTCACAGGATGGAAGGACCGTGGTTGCTGTTCTGAAGTTAGTGTGAAGGACATAAAAACTGACTTTCTGTCCCAAAATAACGTAAAGGAAGAATCTGACTGCTGAACCTTGGGGTCAGCGTTTCTTCCCTGAACCAATCAGACTTGGTCTGAAGGAGGAGGGCCAGTAAGCTACAGTACAACCTGAAGCCAGGAGCCCTGCCCTGGAGGACTAGAGAACCTAGCCGTAGATAAGGGAGACAGGGATTACGGACTGTGAGTCCTGAGACACCAATACACTGGCTTTCTTTACTGACCGAGGACACAGCACTCACCTAAAGCCAATCGGAGATACAGACTTTCCCAGGAAGACGCCAAAAAAATCAAATCTTCTCTACAGCTTCCTATGGACGCTAATAGGAAGTCAATGAAAAGTCAGGGGCCTCAACACATGGGCACTGCGGGAGCGGTCATTAAGTCAGGATCAATAATTAAACAAAGTCCTTCCTGGAACGTAGTAAACATTGTTAATTGCCTTCCTGAGTGGCTCCTCCTTCCTCAGGGTCATGTTCGTATTCAGGTATCTGCTCCTCCATACTGTGTTGGTATAGCCACTTCCTCTGCCCTGGGAAGGACTGTGACCAGCCTAGCATCCTCTTTGCCCCCCATCGTGTTAGGCCATGCATGGTGGCCTGTCTGTCCAGTGAAATGCGCTATAAAATCACCTGTAACTCTTGGAGAAAGATTCCCCAGGGCCTAAAAAATACACAGATGTAGCCATTCTATCTCCTTCCTCTCCGTCTTCTCTGCCTGGAGAGTAGATACAGCTGGAGCTGCTGGGGCCATATTGTAAGTGTGAGAATCACACCAAGAAAAGAGACAGGAAGAGCCCTTTGTGGTGGCTCACACTCCCAGTACTGGGATTAAAGGTATACACCACCATGCCTGGAAAAAAAATAATAAAATATTGAAGAGCCAGGTGGAGGTGGCGCACACTTTTAATCTCAGCACTACTGCGGGGGGGGGGGGGGGGGGGGGGGCGGCACGGGGACAGGTGGATCTCTGTGAGTTTGAGGCCAAGTGTTATGGTAAAAGTTCCAGGACAGCCAGGGCTATACACAGAAAAACCTGTCTCAAAAATTAATTAATTAATTAATTAAAAATAAAAATAAATAGATAAAATAAAATCTTATAGAAAGAAAATTGTGGTCTGTAAGGAAAGGAAAATTGCGCCGAGTAAGGCACGTGGACGACTTTCTCTATCTCCGGGAACTCTTTGTTTTTCTCTGAGCATGAAAAGTCTTCAACTTGTGATGGAAAACAGTTACTGACAAGATTTAAAAGGAAACATCCAGGATGGGAACAGAGCAGGCTAGGGGGAGGGACTGGGAGAGGGAGGGGAAATTGCCACCAGAATGTAAAACAAACAAACAAACAAAAAATGTATAATGCATAAATAAGTGAATAACCGCTGCCAGGGAGGAAAGGAAGTGCGGCGAGCGTCGGAATGGGAAAACACCACCCAAAGCATGGAGAGGGAAGCCCCTGTTCTTCAGCCAAGGGCTTGCCCAGGGTGCCAGAAACGCTGGGTCTGATCCACACCGCTGTGGAAACACAGGCCGAACCGTGAGCGGTCTCAGGGGCCAAAGGATGGAGCACGTGGCCTCTGCTGGACAAAGTAGATAAGAAGCCCTGGCGTCAGCAGAGAGGTGGAGGTAGGCAGGAGAAACAGAAGTGCAGGATTATATAAAGAGATTCGTGGTGGGAAAATGGAGGTCATTCGGTGTGGGTGAGAGGATGGCGACAAAGACATAAAATAAAGGGGGGCGGGGCATCGAGGTGGCTCGGGCCTGGGGGTGAACGCAAAGAACTGGGAATTCAAGGACAAACACCACACCAAGCTTGAGGCCAGCCTTAGATCCACAGGACTCTCTCAAAAAGCCAACAGTAAATGCTTCGCATGAAACAGTCAAGTCAAAATGAACAGGAATCATGTCAGAGGTGCATCAAAGCAAGGCGGCTTGGGGAAACTGAGACTAACAGCGTGGAAGTTCAGATGGGCGAAGGGGCATCTTAGGAGGAGTGTCTCATGGGGGCGGTGCCTCTTCAGGGGAGTTTCCCGTTTTGTTAGCTCCGGGAAATAAAATCAGACTAGCATAATTGCTGTCTTCCCACCCCATCCTTCCGTCAGCCCGTGCTTGGGAGTATCCAGCACACGTCGCTCAGCTCAGGCTAAGCCTTATCCACAGACTATTAGTATAAATACGCTGCACATTCATCTCCCAGCTGGTGTGAGGGACGGAAAGCCCCTGGAACTGCACCAAGTCCTTTGCCTTCTGGGCTGACACAAAGATTTTGTAAAGTTTTCTTAGGGTTTTTTGGCTTTGTTTCTTTTTTGGAGTGTTTCTGCAGTACACACCCCCAGGGATTCCAGAGAGCATACCCAATGCTCACTGCTGCACTGCACACCCCAGGGATTCCAGGGAGCACATCCAATGTTCTCTACCACAGTGCATACCCCAGGGATTCCAGGGAGCACACCCAATGTTCTCTGCCACAGTGCACACCCCCAGGGGTTCCAGGGAGCACACCCAATGTTCTCTGCCACAGTGCACACCCCCAGGGGTTCCAGGGAGCACACCCAATGCTCGTAAACCATCAAGCGTTTTTCTCACTGTTGCTTTTTGTCCTACTGTCTCAGTTCAGGGAGAAGCTGGGTGTCAGAAACACCTCATCAATGGGCCTCTGGGAACCCTGATGTGTTCACTTGATGCAGCCCACGCCTTCCTCAGACAGCAGGTCTCAGCGGTCAGTCCCTGCCTTCACCTAAAGATCCCCGCCTTGTTACCTGATCTCAACAAGGATTTACAAGTTAAGATCTGGAGCCAGGTGCAATGACACACATTTGTATTTGCAGTGCAGGTGGAGACAAGAAGGATCAGAAATTCAAGGGAAGGGTAAAGACCCGAATTTGGATCCCCTAACTCACATATAAAATTCAGGAATAACAGAACAAATCTGTGATCCAAGGCTAGAGCTTCAGTGGGAGGGATAGAGCTGCAAGCATCCCTGGAGCTAGCTGGTCAGCCAGAGGAGGCAATCTGCAAGCTTTAGGCTCAGCATCTGAAAAGAAATTAAGGGAAGACCAATTGAATTAAGATACTCAGCCTAGCCGGGCGGCGGTGGCGCACGCCTTTAATCCCAGCACTCGGGAGGCAGAGGCAGGCGGATCTCTGAGTTCGAGGCCAGCCTGGTCTACAAGAGCTAGTTCCAGGACAGGCTCTAGAAACTACAGGGAAACCCTGTCTCGAAAAACAAAAACAAAACAAAACAAAACAAAAAAAAAAAGATACTCAGCCAAGTACATGCATGCCTTTAATTCCAGCACTTGGGAAGCAGAGGCCAAGCAAATCTCTGAGTTTGAGGCCAGCCTGGTCTATAGAGTGAGTTCCAGGACAGTCAGAGCTACACAGAGAACCATCTCCAAACCAAAACAAAATAAGAAGAAGAAAGAAAAATAAATAAAAAAAACAAGATATTCAACTTTGCAGGGTAGTGGAGGTGCACGCTTTTAATCCCAGCACTAGGGAGGCAGAGGCAGGTGGATCTCTGTGAGTTCAAGGCCAGACTGGTTGGTCTACAGAGCAAGTGTCAGGAGAGCCAGGGCTACACAGAGAAACCCTGTTTCAAATAAATAAATAAATAAGGACAAAAATATTTGAAAAAGATCTGGGGTGCGGGTCCCAGATGTAGATCAGTGGTCGGAACCCCACTTCACATGATGTCCAGCTCCAAACAACAGAGCTCAGTCACCCTGCAGTAGGAGTAATTCCCACCCGTACTGAACACACTCACATGTGCTCTTGCGATTGCTGCCTAATTAAAGAGCATCCAAATCATTTCCATACCTCTTCAGTGTGTTAGTATTACAGTAATCTACAGAGGACCTCAATACATAGAGTGACGTGTATAGGCTACATGCAGATACTAGACCATTTTATCGACGATTTCAGTATCCATGGGTTGTTTCTGGGGTGGAGTTTCTGGAACCAGTCCTCAGGAAACTGAGGTGTAACTGTTTTGATCCCTGTTGTTCACATTTACACCCTTACGTCATCTGCAGTCTAACTTTACCAATGATGTTAGAGAAAAATCCCATCTTACTATTTCCTTATGGCCGCCAATTTCCTATTTATCTATCTATTCCTGTGCCAGCAACATTCGATAATTATTTATTTGCAATTTAAACTACTTTTTCACTTCGTGTTTCCAACATTGATTTAGCTATTTAGGAACTTCCCTCCTCCCATTCTGTGAAGTTTTATCAACTTCCTTAAAATTTTTAAAAAGATTTATTTATGGGGGCTGGAGAGATGGCTCAGCGGCTAAGAGCATTGCCTGCTCTTCCAAAGGTCCTGAGTTCAATTCCCAGCAACCACATGGTGACTCACAACCATCTGTAATGAGGTCTCTTGCCCTCTTCTGGCCTTCAGGCATACACACAGACAGAAAAAAAAGATTTATTTATTTATTACGTATACAGTATTCTGCCTGCATCACAGAAGAGGGCACCAGATCTCATTATAGATGGTTGAGAGCCACCATGTGGTTGCTGGGAATTGAACTCAGGACCTCTGGAAGAAGAGTCAATGCTCTTAACCACTGAGCCATCTATCCGGCCCCTCAACTTCCTTAAGTTGTGTTCCCTGATCCCCCAAGACATGTCTGTCTGTTGCTGACCTCATTGCTACAGATGCCATTGAGTTAAAGTGGAGTCAGACTGAACAGGGTGGGTTCCAATCCAATGACAGATATGTAGACAGAGACTGTGCTTTTGTTTCCTAGCCACCCAGAACCGAATAATCACACAGAAACTATGTTAATTACAACACTGTTTGGCCAATGGCTCAAGCATATTCCTAGCTAGCTCTTAATTAACAGAAATTAACACATTTCTATCTATCTGTGTATCACCACGAGGCTGTGGTTTACTGGTAATGTTCAGGCATCTTTCTCCTTCAGCAGCTACAGGGCGTCTCTTTGACTCCACCTTCTCTCTCTCTCTCTCTCTCTCTATATATATATATATAGATATAGATATAGATATAGATATAGATATAGATATAGATATAGATATAGATATGTTCAGATTTCCCCACCTGGCTATATTCTCCCCTGCCACAGACCAAAGCAGCTTCTTTTTCTTTAATTTATTTATTTATTGTGTATGCAATATTCTGTCTTCATGTACACCTGCAGGCCAGAAGAGGGCGCCAGACTTCATTACAGATGGTTGTGAGCCACCATGTGGTTGCTGGGAATTGAACTCAAGACCTCTGGAAGAACAGACAATGCTCTTAACCACTGAGCCATCTCTCCAGCCCCCAAAGCAGCTTCTTGCTTCTTTATTAACAAATGGTAAAAAAAAAAAAAATGAATGAATGAATCACAGCATACAAAGGGAAATCCCACATCACAGATGTCCTTATAATAGAGGGGAAATTTGGACACAGTCATAAGGAAAATTCCATGTGCTGGTGGAAGCAGAAACTAGAGTAACCTTTCTCCAAGCCACCATACTCCAAGATCACCAGACTTTACCAGAAACTGAACGCAAGCAAAACAGACGCCTCTCCAAGACCCTTCAGAAAGAACATGACCCTGCTACTCTTCCTTAAGATGCGTGGCCTCGAGAACTGAGCGCAATGCACTTCCGATGCTCTGTGCGTCTGTATCATGCTGTCGTTTGTTGTCGCAGCCCTAGGAGCATAAGACGTGTATTTTGTTCACAATAAGAAGGCAGAGTGTGTCTTTCCATTGGTTCCTGTGTGGATGGAACAGTATGTGAAGAAGGCGTGTCAATGGGCTTTTCTTGGTGCAGACACCATTTGTAAAGTATTTTTTGTCTTTGTGGGAGCTCACCAAAGGAGACTTGCTGAGAAGATGCTCTTAGTATCCAACAAGACAATATAGCATCTTCTGCAGACAATCTTTTTGTTCTGACTGTGTGGACTCATACACAAAGTGGCCAAGATGGCAAGAATGGAGGGTGGGTGTGTGCTCCACAAGATTGACCAGGTTAACGCCATTGATGGGGACCTTATCTGCCATTGGGAGACACCGGAACAAGCACTCAGCTAGGGTACCATTGTCCAGAATGATTGACAGTTGCCTGGTACGGGAGGATGACAGTGGCACACATGTATGCTCTGTGGATGGATAGATGATTTTCCAACCCGTCATGATTCTGCCGAGGCCTCTGAAGAATGCCTTATTTGCCTTCATGCCATTCCATACAGCATGGCTTCTGATCACAAGGGATGAGCCTGTACGCAATCAGCTAGATGTGGCTGTGCTAACTAAAGGTAGAATTACCTACGACACCTGCAGCAACTGTCCAAGTCAGCTCAGGATGCTATGACAAGACATGAAGATTGAGTGCCTTATGGACAGTAGAAACTTACTTAGCTCAGTTCTGGATGTTAGATGTCCAAGATGCCATCAGTGTGGTGTGCAATGAGGTCTTTCTTCCTCAGAAACAACTCTCTTTCCCACTCTGCCTCTGAGATAGCTCCACCATCTGTATAGTGCTCCTCCATCAGCATGTTTGCCTGAAGGCCAGAAGAGGGCACCAGATCTCATTACAATGGCTGTGAGCCATTGCTGGAATTGAACTCAAGACCTCTGGAAGGACAGCCAGTGCTCTTCACCAGTGCACCATCTCTCCAACCCAGGCGTGGGACTTTCAAACTAGGAATTTAAAGAGGGACCGCAGCAGTGGTGAAACACCTTTAAAGATGGTATTCTATCTTGCGAGCTTTACTATTTGCTCTAAGAAGGGGACTATTAGGCATATACGGGTCTAGAAACTAAGATTTGCCATCAGTTAGATTACTTTCCTAAAGCTAGCCTCTAAGGGGGAAGAAAAAAAATTGCCATCGGTTATTCAAAACAGTTATTTCTGAGTGAGCAGTCCTCTCAGAAACAGTTTCTTCTTGTCTTGGCAGCTCTGAGGTTTGCTTATATAACTTGAATTCCCCCCAAAAGGAACAGTTCCACCACCATACAGCCACGCAGTCTTCAATTCGGAAGATGGTGCTACCACTTGACCGTTTTAAACTCATGTCACAAACCAGTGGCCAGGGAAAGTGTCTGTACTCAGGGATATGTCTGGAACACAGACATTTCCAGGGACAGCCCTTCCCACTTCAGTACCCAATAGTGCATACTAACAAACAGAAAGCTGTAACAAAAAATCATAAAGGAATTGAAAATGCAGTACCTCATGTCTTAACGTTTAGGTCACTATGTAGGCCAGCAGACCAGCTGAACTTCTGAGGGCAAAGGAAATGTGGACTAAGTGGTGGAAAGGGGAACCAAGGCTCTGCAGCTCTGGCCTCAGGAACGGCGACAAAGCCAGGGTGATGGTAGCGTTGCACTTGTGTTCATTATGTGTGCATTGATTCATAAGTATTACTCATTATTTTCTTTTATGTCCATTATAACTTCATATCCAGGCTGTCGGAAGTTGGTTTTACAGCATATTTAGTAAGACTATGACTGAAATTAAAAAACTATCAGTAACTGGATGTGTGTGGCCTGACTCCACTCTCAGCACTTTCAAGGTGGAGGCAGGAGGATGATATATACGAATATGTCCCATGATAGTGGAGCAATAGGAAACCCTGTTCAAAATTTTAAAAAAAATTAAAATTAAAAAAAAAATACAGGGCCAGTGACATGGCTCAGTATGCTAAGGCACTTGTTGCAAAGCCTGAGTTCAGTTCCCAGGACCCACGTGGTAGGGATAGAACCGACTCCTATAAATCATCCTCTGGCTTCCATGTATGTGGCACGTGCCGTGGTTTGAATGCGACGTCCGTGACACTCTGGGGCATTTGATACGTGGTCCCTAGTTGGTGTAGCTATTTGGGAAGGCCTAGGAGGAGTGGTCTTGCTGGAGGAGGTGTATTCCTGGGGCAGGCGGCGAGAGTTCAAAGACTCACACCATTTATTTCCAGTTCACTCTCTGCTGCCAGCCTGCTGTTCAGTGGACATGGTGATGCACACCTTTAATCCCAGCACTCAGGAGGCAGAGGCAGGAGGATCTCTGTGGGTGTGAGCCCAGCCTGGTCTACAAAGTTCCAGGATAGCCAGAGATACACAGGCAGAGAAACCCCGTTTTAGAACCCCCCCCCACACACACAAAGATGTGAACCCTCAGTTCCTGCTCCCATTTGTCTGCTGCTGGATGCCAAGCTGCTTCCCCCGACTCTTTCCCCTCTGGACCCATAAACCAAATAAATGGTTCCTGCTTTTGCCTTGGTCATAGTATCACAGCAACCACAAGGAGCCAGATACACAAAATCAATCATGTAATTGTTTGTTTGTTTTTGAGACCGTTTCTCTCTGTAACTCTGACTGTCCTAGAACTCACTCTGTAGACCAGGCTGGCCTCAAACTCACAGAGCTCCGCCTACCTCTGCCTCCAGAGTGCAGGGATTCAAGGTGTATGCCACCACTGCCTGGCAATAAATGCAATCATAAAAGTAGTCGGTGTTCAAGTAATTTGTCATTTTGCTTTTGGAACTTATAGTAAAATGCATAAGCTCAGAGTTTATCATTTTAACCTTTGTGGATATGCCCTACCATTAAAGAACAACTTCCCCACAATTTTAACCACTTTTACTTGTCATGAAATAAATCCATCTTTTGTGTAATAATCACTATGTAACTACCCGACTCCACCAGCTTTTCTGTCCCCGCTAACAGAAATTCTGTGTGTTGAGCAATCGGCTTCCGTTGGGCCGTGCCATTCTTTCTGTCTCCATGACTGGCTATCTTATGTACGTGGAATCATATAACATTACCTTCTTGTAAATGGATTTGGAGAGGAAGTAAGGAGTTTGGGGGACTGAATCCAGGGCTCTGCATACTAGACCACATGATCTACCACTGAGCCACATTCTGAGATCCTATGGAACTGTATTCTTTTTTTTAATATTTATTTATAATGTATACAATATTCTGTCTGTGTGTATGCCTGCAGGCCAGAAAAGGGCACCAGACCTCTTTACAGATAGTTGTGAGCCACCATGTGGTTGCCGGGAATTGAACTCAGGACCTTTGGAAGAGCAGGCAATGCTCTTAACCTCTGAGCCATCTCTCCAGCCCCTGGATTCTTTTTTTTTTTCAATATTTATTATGTATACAATATTCTGTCTGTGTGTATGCCTTCAGGCCAGAAGAGGGCACCAGACCCCATTATAGATGGTTGTGAGCCACCATGTGGTTGCTGGGAATTGAACTCAGGACCTTTGGAAGTCCAGGCAATGCTCTTAACCTCTGAGCTACCTCTCCAGCCCCCCTGGATTCTTTTTAAAAAGATTTATTTTGCTTGACATGGTGGTGCATGCTTTTAATCCTAGGATTGGGGAGGCAGAGGCAGGTAGATCTCTGAATTTGAGGCCAACCTGGTCTACAGAACTACTTCCAGAACAGCCAAAGTTCCAGAACAGCCAAAGCTATAAAGAAAAACCCTGTTCCAAAAAAACACATGCGCGTGCACACACACATTATGTTTATTTTATTTTGTATTATGTGTATATAAATGCGTGTTTGTGAATTTGTACACATGATTGCAGATGCCCATGGAGTCCAGAAGGGGGCACCAGAGCCTTTGCAGATGGAGTTAGAGGTTGCTGTGTGGTGCTGTATGTGGGAGCCGGACCAGTCACTGCCATTAACCACGGGGCCATCTTTCCAATCACAATCACTAATTATTTGTAATCATTAATTGGTGTGATTTTATAGAATTAAAAATCATAAACCTCAGAGATTCCATCTTACACCTGTAAGAATGGCCAAGATCAAATATACTGATGACAACTTATGTTGGAGAGGTTGTGGGGAAAAGGAAACACTTCTGCATTGCTGGTGGGAGTGCAAGCTGGTACAGCCCCTTTGGATGTCAGTGTGGCGATTTCTCAGAAAATTAGGAAACAACCTTCCTCAAGACCCAATAATACCACTTTTGGGTATATATCCAAAGAATGCACAATTGTGCCACAAGGACATGTGCTCAACTATGTTCATAGCAGCTGTTTGTCATAGCCAGAACCTGGAAACAACCTAAATGCTCCTCAACCAAAGAATGGATAAGGAAAATGTGGTACATTTACACAATGGAGTACTACACAGCAGAAAAAAAACGACATCTTGAATTTTGCAGGAAAATGGATAGAACTAGAAAACATTATATTTCAAGTGAGGTAACCCAGACACAGAAAGACAGTTATCACATGTACTCACTCATAGATAGTTTTTAAACATAAAGCAAAGAAAGCCAGCCTACAAATCACAATCCCAGAGAATTTAGACAACAATGAGGACACTAAGAGAGACTTACATAGATCTAATCTACATGGGAAGTAGAAAGTAGAAAAAGACAAGATCTCCTGAGTAAATTGGGAGCATGGGGACCTTGGGGGAGGATTGAAGGGGGAAGGGGAGAGACAGGGAGGGGAGCAGAGAAAAATGTAGAGCTCAATAAATATCAATAAAAATGTATAAAGAGAAAAAAATAATATCAAATCAAAACAATAAAATAAATCTAAACAAAATTAAAAGTCAAAAAAGTAAAAGATGAAATGTACAAAAAAATTATCTAGCCAGAGAGAAATAAGCTACATTTTTCACTAGGAACGTTAGATTTTATTTTTATGGGTTAAAATAATTTGCCATTATTAGTACTTTTCTACAAATTTAGAAGCTGTTAAATAGTTTCCCGTCTCAAAAGCAAAGCAAAGAGCCAAGAAATGTGCTCAAGACAGGCTCTCTGGTCACCAGACACACAGCACGGGCGCGGGGGAGGGGCAACGCAGGTGCAGCTCATTGCCTTTCAGCTCCATTTTCCTTTCTCTTGCTGATGAACCTTTCTCTTTTGCCAGCTCGTGCAATGTTAGGCCTCCTCCATAGAGGGCACTAGAGAGACACTGCCAGGCACTGCGGTTCCCTCCCCACCCCGCTGGTTCCAGGGGCTCTTCCTGTGTCGAGTTGCACAACCTCCAGCAGGGATCCACCTCCGACCCAGAGGAAGATTTCCGGCTCACCCAGCCCGCCATGCCCTGGGCAGCAGTCTGAATCGCAGTCCATCGCCAGCTCTCTTCCAGGTGGTTCCTGGAGGCAAGCTCCCTGAGCTTCGCGTTACATTCCTCCTGGTCAATGTTCAGTATGGTTTCCTGTTACCGCCATAATTACCAAATCTCTCCCCGTTTCTTTCTTTCTTCTCCTCTTCCTCCTCTGTTCCCTATGGACCCCCGACTAACCTGGGGCTCTCTCTGTTAGTTCTTATTTCAGGGATAGATTAGTTGCGTAACTTAATCAAAGTCAATCCCCAGCACCAAAAAATACATAAATAATAAACAAATAAATTAGCCTGTTCTGTGTCCGCTTCAATTCCTTCCTCCTGAAGTGTCCATGGTATTAACATTTTACAGTTTCTTAGATTTCAGTTCTGGGTTGTAACTGATCTCTTTATCCACTTCACTTTTCTTTGAACCTAGTTGCTTTTTTCCTTTTTAAGGATACGATAAGTACATCCGAACGTTTCGTATTTCTTCATTTCAGTACTTTCTCAAAAACAGTGTGTATGTGTGTGCATGCACGTGCATGTGTGTGCATGTGCACGCGTGTATGCGTGTGCACATGCGTGTGTGTGTGCATGTGCATGTGCGTGCGTGTTTGAGGCAGGATCTCATCTCACTATGTAGTTCTGTACTCACTACGTAGATCAGGCTAGCCTAAAGGCACGAGCCGCCATTCCTGGAACTCATTCTGTAAACCAGGCTGGTCTCCAATTCACAAAGATCCACCTGCCTCTGTCTCCCACATGAGGGGATCAAAAGTGTGCACCTTTACACTTTTAAAGTGGGTCCTTGTGGGATGAACCTCCTGAGAATGTGTAAATCAGACATGTTAGTTTTATTATGCCCACTGTGTGTGTGTGTGTGTGTGTGTGTGTGGTCTTTTATTTTATTGAGACAGCGTTTTGCAGAGCTCAGGCTAGCCTCCAACTCATTATGTAACCCAGTACGGCCTGGAACACCTTATTATGTAACATGACCGGGGATGACCTTGAACTCCTGGTCTTCACGCTCACCGTCCAAGTTCTAAGATTAAAAGCTTACGCCACCACATCCAGCTCTCCTCTTTTTCTGCCTTACTTTTAGCCCGGCTTGACTTCCCTCTCAGAATCCTGCCTCAGTCTCCAGTGCTGTGTTTCCTGAAGTGAGCACCATGGCCCAATCTGATCCCTGGACTCTAGATGACTATTTATTTAGAATTTTAAGTATAAAATTCTAGACTCAAAGGGTTTCTGTTTTGTCTTTTAGCGTTTAACAAACACTACCATTTTGCGGTCGGTGCACCTTTGAGAAATCTAATATCACGGCATCTCTGTTTCTAGAAGAGACTGTCTTCTTTATCTTTAATGCTTTTAAATTCCTCCATAATGTGTCTCCTGTGGACTTTTCTTATCTCTTCCCTTTGTTGCTTTATGAACCCTTTCAACCTGAAACTTGACTCTATTATTTATTCCGAGTGCCCTCTTCCTTCTCTGACTTAGAGGAACACAGATCCCAAAGCAGGCTGCACAGGGCAGGGCAGCACAGACTCATTCATTCCCTTTAACTTCTCCTTCCAACTTGTCTCTCATCGACTCTTGCGTTTGCTCCTCTGTCCCCCATGTTTTCTTGCTGTATTTAGTCATTGACATTTGCGGCAGTTTCTCCAGGTGTTTTTTGAGCCAGAATCAGCAAACAGCATCTTATAGGGGTAACCATCCCATTCTGAGTGTGCTGTGAGTGCTCAACCCCTCGGGGTACACACTGTCACTGCTTTGGTGTTACAATGGCTAAGTACATGCTTAGCTAGAGAGTGTGGGTGACAGATGAAACTTGCGCTGTACTAGCTGACGGTTTACAGAAAGAAACACTTAATGAGCCTGGGATGTAGTCAGTTGGTACAGTGCTTGCCTACCTGCCAAAAGTCCTGGGTTTGATCCCCAGCACCTCACAAAACCAGGCATAGTGGTACGTGCCTGTCATCTAAGTCACAGGAGATGGAAACTGTAGAAGCAGGAAGATCAGGAGGAATTCAAGGTCACACTCCTCAGGTACATAGAGAGTTCAAAGCCGGCCTGAGCTATCTCCCCCCAACAAACAAACAGAAACAGGCATTGGTGGCATGTACCTTTAATTCCAGCATTCGGGAAACAGAGGCAGGTATTATCTCTGAGTTTGAGGCTAACCTGATCTACAGTGAGTTTCAGGCCTGTAAAAGCTGCCCAGTGAGACTCTGTTTCAAATAAAATGAACCTGTCTCTGCCTCTTGAATGGTGGAATTAAAGGCATGTGCCACCATACCCAGTTTTAAAATTTTGTTTTAAAGAAAAAAGTTTGAAAACCTCTATTCCAGAGTAGGAGTGAACCCTGTTTCTCTTTCTAGCCATGGACCTACAGTGTGCCTTGCCCAGGGTTGCTGAATGAATAAATGAACAAATAAATAAATATGTTCTGAAACACAGATACTATCACACACACGCACACACACACACACACACACGCACACACACACACACCATACACACACCACATACACCATACATACACACACCACACACACCATACATACACACACCACACACCATACACCACACACACCACACACCATACACCACACACACACACACCATGCTAGGCTAGAGACCAAACCCAGAACTCTAAACTCTCTCCACAAGCCTCCTACCACTGAACTAAATCCACAACCTGACTGATAGTATTTCAGAAGGGAAAAGTGAGAAATATTATTCTGAGGGGCCAAAGCGTTCCAGCTTAAGGGACTAGAAACAGTACACGACTTCGCAACGAGAATTGAGGGAGCTATTCTAGCAGAACAGAATGAGTTACCAGAAGGAAGCTGATGTTTACCTACATGAGGCCAGATAGTCTCTCTGTACTTCAGACCAAACAATACGCAGAGAGCATGGAGAACTAGATAGGAGCCTTCGGCCAGCTTCCACCAAGGCAGGCCCTGAAGCTATGCAGGAGCATGATGTAATCTTGGCCATTTCATTAACTTCCTTTAGAATTGGGAAAAATAAGTGTTTTCATAAAAATGTACTATTTATTTTATTTTGTAATTTTTATTATTAATTATCACAAATGAATAACTGTTTCTTTTCTTTTATTCTTTCTCTTTTTCTTTTGGTTAGTTTTTGGTTTTTTGAGACAGGGTTTCTCTGTGAAAAAACCCTGGCTGTCCTGGAACTCATTCTGTAGGCTGGCCTCAAACTCACAGAAATCTGTCTGCCTCTGCCCCCAAGTGCTGGATTAAAGGCGTGGCCCACCACTGCCTGGCAAATGACTTTTTTCTTAAGGCAAAGACTAAAAGAACAGTCAACCCCTTCCCCCTCCCCAAAAAAACAAACACACAAATGGGGCCTTGGTGGCACACATCTCTGACCCTAGCACTCAGGAGGCAAAGGCAGGCAGAGCTCTGAATTCTATGTAGTGAGAACCAGAACTACATAGAGAGACCCTGTCTCAAACAACCAAAACCAAACCAGCCCCTCCCCCACAACACACAAAAAAATAAAAGAAAAAGAAATCACCTCATTAGTTTAACGCCGTTGCTGCATGTAGAGTGTGTGATCTGGCTTTAGTAAAATTAGACCTGAGCCACATAGTTTAAAGGAAAGAGGCTGTGAAGTGTTGAGCTTCCAATGACCTACTTAAGAGGGCTCCTCCTTTGGCTGCTCTGTGGAAGACAGATCAGGGAGAGGAGATTGGAGACAGCAGGGTAGGCAGCTGCGTAGCAGCCAGCAGGAGCCCACACGCTCAGTGCAAAACTCATACTTGTTGGCAAAAGTGATGTCAGGCCACTAGGAGCCGGGTGTCGAGCAATGCATGCACGTGAAATGGAGGCAGTTCTTTTCATGGTAACCAGGTGTGCAGAGGTCGTGTTTGCATACCTGCCTTCCAGGGAGTCCAGAATTTCTCCATCTACCCACAAGCTCTACCTGGCTTTCTATACATTTCCTACATGGCCTAGGGATTAGGACCACAGCATCACCGGCTCCAATTCTTTTTCATACAACAATCAGAGTAATTTTTCTACAGTGTAGTGCAGTCAGAGCAACCCCCTGGGGCTAGAGAGCTGGCCCAGTGGTTGGTGTACACCGCGATTCTTACAGAGGGCTGCATTCACCACTCCTCCACTCCCAGGGTGTTGGATGTCCTCTTCCGGCCTCTATGGACACCAGGCACACACGCAGTGTACATACAACATACATGGAAGCAAAACATTCACACACATAAAAATCAAATAAATCTTGAGCCATCTCCTCACGGCTCAGTATATCGAGGATGAATGGGAAATGCGTTTGGTTGGCATGTAGGGCCCTCCACCATCAGTCTGGCGGCTTAGCCTAGCTTTGGTTTTTAACTAGTGGTGGCTAAGGATAGCACCCAAAACCTTGCCTATGTGATGCAGGATTCTACCACTGAGTTCCAACCGTCTCGGGCCCTGTCTTACTACTTACCACTGTCTCTGATAAGCTTTGCCTTGAAGGCCAGTTCTTCCTCTCTGTCCGTGACTCTTTATTATTGTCCCACTAAAATAACAAGAAGTCAGAGTAGGGGTGAGAAAGCTGTTTTCCTACCATTCTCTCTACCAGGCTTGGACTAATCTGGCCCTCCTGCCTCAACGCCAACATTTTCCTTGTCTTATCTTCAGCATCCCCCAAGTCTAGGTTCATTTCTTTCCTTCCCATTTGGGTCCTCTGCCAGAGGGGCAGTTACTCTTAACCACTGAGATGTCTCTCTAGCCCCATGTCTTTCTTTGGAGACAGGGTCTCATTTGTAGCCTTGTCTGGCCTGAATTCTATATTGTAAACCAGGTTTGGGGATCCCCTGTCCTCAGATTCTAGGCTTTGCACCACCGCAAGCGTGCAATCTGCCAGGCTCACCCTCTCAGGGCTAGTTCTCCTGTCACAGGCCTGTGCTCGGCTGCCTAGCTGGTTAGTACCTGTTTACCACTTGATGGAAGAAGCTCGTGCCCTTTGGCTTGTCCACACAGCCATCTGGCACAAACCGTCCATAGTGCTGGCTTAAGGTGCTCGGATATTTCTCACCACAGAGCCTAGAAGACTTTAGTTGACAAGCATGTCCAGGTTGTGATGTCAGGGACCATCCACGCCTGGCTTTATCTCAGTGTTGTTTCTCTTCCCTTTGGACTATTCAGGTGTTTGGGGGATAATAGCCGCATGAGCATCTGTGAGCCCCATGGATTCTCTTGTTTGTTAAGTCAAATCGTAGGAGAAAATTATCATAAAACACCTCAGGAGATTCATAGGAGGAACAGGCTAAAAGGAACCATCATCAAAAGCCCCTCCCCCCCCAATTAGTTTGTGGTAGTTTTTGCTTGTTTGATTCTTGGATCACTGATTTCAGAGACTGGCTTTACCTTAGAAGAAATACAAGCAGGAATGTGTGTGATTATGTTGACATCATTAAGAAAGTCAGGCCTGGCATGATGTACATGCCTCCGATCTCAGCTACTTGGGAGGCTAAGGCAGAAGGACTGCTTAAGCCCAGACCTTCAAAACCAGCCTGGGCATTACAGTGAAGCCCTGTCTCAAAAACAAACAAGCAAACAAAAGCGCTAGAACTTCCACCGTGTCTACTAAAAGGCATAGAAGAATGTCTGTGAGGAAAAAGGTGCTGGACTGGGGTAATCCCAGCACCTGGGAGGCAGAGGCAAGTGAATGGCTGCAAATCTGAGGCCAACCCGGGCTACTTAATGAGTTCCAGGGCAGCAAGTGCTACATTGTAAGATAAGACCTTATCGCAAACACAAAGCAAACAGGAGCGAGAACGTAGAGGAAATGTCAGGGAGCTAAATGCCTACAGCTTTATTGCAGTTGTGTGTCTGTTTGGCTTTGTTTTAGTATCCACCTCAGCCCTACCCCCGAGACAGGGCTTCTCTATGTAGCCCTGGCTGTCCTAGAACTCAATCTCTAGACCGGGTTGGCCTCGAACTCAGATCTTCCTGCCTCTGCCTCCTGAAGGCTGAAATTAAAGATGTGCACCACCAAGCCTGACACCATGCCTGGCTTTACTTGTTGCTGTATTAGCTTGCTTATTTTCTTTCTTTTATATTTATTTATTATTTATCGGAAGAAGAGGTGACCTGAGTGTCATGGTGGAGGTTGCGGTCAGAGGACACTCTGGGGTGTCTTGGTGGAGGTGGCGGTCAGAGGACAATCTATCTGAGGTGTCTTGGTTTGCTCCTTCCACCATTTGGGTCCCAGGGATGGAACGCACATCATCACACTTGGTGGCGAGCACCTTAACTGCCTGACCCAGCTGGCCAGAACTCAAACTCTCAATTCTCCTGCCTCAGACTGCCAAGTGCTAGGATTGCGAGCATTCAATACTGCACCTGGCTTTGTTTAATTTCTTTCTCTTTTTTTATATGTGTGTGTTTTTGTTTTGTTTTTTCTCTGTGTAACAGCCCTAGCTGGCCTGGAACTCACTCTGTAGACCATGCTGGCTTTAAACTCACAGAGATTCACCTGCTTCTGCCTCCCAGGTATTGGGATTAAAGGTGTGCACCACCACCACCAGGCTATTTCATTCCTTTAGATTATGGCATAAATTGGAAAAGAACTGAACCAGAATGTAGCTCAGCAGTAGGGAACTTACCTGACATATACTCTGCTCTAGATTTGTGCCCCAGAATGTCACACATAATTTTTTCAAATAAGCAAATAAAACAGCCTACATCTTAGTCATGTAGAACATGACTTGGAAAACAAAGAGAACAATAATATTTACTTATTTGTTTTTATTTGTGTGTGTTTGTGTATGTATGGATGTGAACATGGAACTGCGGAGGTCACGGGACAGCTTGTTGAAGCAGGGTCCCTTTTGTACCTGCTGTTGCCTGTGTGCTCCAGGCTAACTGGACTGAGAGCTTCCAGGCAATTCTTCTGCTCTGCAAACTGCCTTGAGGAAATGTTGGGACTATAGCTGCATACCACCGAGTTTAGTTTTGTGAGATTTTAGTCATTTTAATTTTATGTGGATCTGTGTTTTGTTCTGTCTGTATGTCTGTGTGCTCCTGTGTGCAGTGTCCACAGAGAGCAGAAGAGGGTGCCAGAAACTAGAAATAGGGATGGTTGTGAACCAGTGTGGCTGATTGGAACTGAACCCAGGTCCTCTGGAAGAACAGTCAGCACTCTTAATACGGAGCCTTCTCTCTGGGCGGTGGTGGCACCACCTTTAATCCCAGCACTTGGGAGGCAGACAGAGGCAGGTGGATCTCTGTGAGTCTGACGTCAGCCTGGTCTACATAGTGTGTTATAGGACAGCCAGGACTGTGTAGAGAGATCCTGTCTCAAAAAATGAAAAAGGACTTACTTATTTTGTTTCTGTTTTGAGAGAGGGTCTGACTATGTAGCTCTGGCTAGCTTCAAATTTACTGTGTAAACCAGACTGGTCTTGAACTCATAGAGATCACCTGGCTCCACCTCTTGAGTGCTGAGTTTAAAAGTATGTGCCACCATACCCAGCTATTTATTTTTAGACCCATTTCCACTATCGAGCCCTGGTCTGGCTATCCTACCACTCAGGATGCTGTGCTACTATTTTACAAGTGTGTGTGGAGTGGGTGCTGTGGAGTCCCTGGAACTGAAGTCACAGGCGGTTCTGAGCCACCCAGTGTAGGTGTTGGGGATCAAGCTGTGGTCCTCTGGTCCTCTGCAAGAACAAAAAGCTGCCTCAGCTGCTCAGACACCTCTCCGGCCCTGATTTAAGCACTTCTAAACGTCCTGCTATCAGTGAGGAAGCCAACCAGCCGCACGGTGTGCTGAAAACTGCTCACTAACTCACTGGCGTCTGCTGTGAGCTAGGGTTTGTCATTGTGCCACTCTTGTCACAGAACCTTCAGGAGGTCACACGAGTGGTGCTCTATGAACCAAAACACCATTGCTCTCAGCGTCAAATAAAAAACTTTTTTCCAGTGTCAACATCAGATCCCTCCTGTCTTTTACAATGAGGTACATATTAGAATATATATATATATATATATACATTATATATACACACATATGAGGTATATAGCAAGAAAAGGTTTAAAAACATATTTATTGCTGAGAACAGATATCAGATTCCTTTTTTTCTTTTTCTTTTTCTTTTTTTTTTTTTTTTGAGACAGGGTTTCTCTGTGTAGCTTTGGAGCCTGTCCTAAAACTCTCTTTGTAGTCCAGGCTGGCCTTGAACTCACAGAGATCCGCCTGCCTCTGCCTCCCAAGTACTGGGATTAAACTGGCATCTCCCAGATGCCAGTTTCTATTAGAAATTTGTAAGAATGTCCAGAGGTGATTCCTGTCCACTCCGATCAGACTGTTCTAGCATTTCTTCTGAAGACACCCACTACCCTTGCGTAGCTCTATGATACAGCATGCCTTTGGTTCAGTCCCAAGTATTACAAGCTAGGGGTGTTCACATAGCGCGTAAAGGCTTGGGGAAAGGGGGGAGGGACCTGGTTTCTTCGGTCAGCACTGCACAGTCCGAGCACAGTGCCATACACCTGTAATCTCACTCTGGAGGTGGAGGCGGCAGGACCAGAACCCTGCTCAAGGTCTGCCTCAGCGACAGTGTGAGTCAGAGACCAGCCTGAGCTACATGAGAACGTAGCTTTTCAAACACTTAGGGGCAGCAACAAAAATCCCCATTTAATCGGGGACACCAAAATTATTTTCACAGTAACGTAAATGAACACAATCTCGCCGTGGGGGCACAGCAGAAAGGCAAGTTCTGCATTGTTGAACTGTGTCCCTATATTTCGGAAAACAATCCATGGGAAATAAAGCCCAGTAGTCAATAAAGTGTTTAATTTGGAAATGCAAATATTTATCGATCCGATTTTCAATTTTGTGAACAGTGAAGGTCTTATGAGGGACAAAACAGTACTTAATTGAAAAAAAAAGAGCGGGGAGGGGGTGGAGAGAACCCAACACATAGGAGGGCTTAGTTTTCTTACGTTGTATTTATTTACACTGACACTAGATTACAGCTGAGCAAACTGACTTTCATAGTTAAAAGACATGTAACCAGGCATAGTGGCGCATTTTAGGGCACCCAGAGATACCTAGCGGGACTTTGTCTCAAAAAGAGAACACTCGTGGGCGTGTCCTGGGACATTTCATATAACAATCTTCCTGGCTCTTTCTGGGAAATAAAAGTGAAGTTCCGGATTGGGGACAGCTGATGCTGGTTAGCTTGCTAGGATTAGGACTCTTAAGGAACTGAGCCCTTCTTCCTGTGGGTCTCTACTACAAGGTCCCCAACATCCATTAGGATTCCCAGGGGTTGAGCGAGCGCAGCGCAAAAAGCCCAGCTTTCCTAAAGTCACTTTGAGGCTAGTGATTTTGAGCACTGTATTTTCCAGAGTTTCAGTTTCGTTACTTGGGAAACCGGAACAAAGTATCTGTTTAAGAAGGTTTCTAAGCAGATGAACTGGGCCTGTGAGTGAAGAGCCTTTTTCAGCTCCCCCAGATGTTAGTTATTATCGCCATTAAAGGACATGGAATCCGTTCCAATTGTACAGGAGCTTGCAAAAAGCCTCCTTGACACTCTCCGTCGCAACTTGACCCGGAGCTTAATCTGGTTGTCAAGCCCGAAGGTTATGGTGTCCCCGCAGCAGCCTGGGGCAGGGTCACTCACGCGGTCAGCGCGGTCACTGCCGCGTTCTCTCCAGAACCGCAGCTTCCCCACGATCCTCCCACCCGCGTCTCCGTAGCAGGACCGCGATGTTCTTCGCCTTTGGGGTGGCGAGGGCAGGAGGGTGTGGGCTGGGGCGGAGCTGGGCCGGGTGGGGGGGTGGGGTAAAGCGAGGGGCGTGGCTTGGCACGGAGGGCGTGGCCTGGGCCGCCGGGCGTTCCGGGCGGCCGATGCCCGAAGCTGGCGAACGGGTAGCTGGCAGAGCCCTGTGCACTCGGCCCGCAGCCTGCACGCGCCGTGGTGCGAGCTGCACCCTCGGGTCCCCGCGGCTCTAGGGCCGAACTCGCGTCCCTGCATCTCAACAGGTCAAGGAAGGTGACGAGGACGCCCCAGCCGGGACTGGAGGACCAAAGGAGCTAGAAGGTAAGCCGAGCTCTGCGTGCCTGGGGTCTGGGGTCCTCTTGGTCCTCGGCGCCGCAGTCGCGAACTTTTCGGCAGCCAAGCCGCCCCGCACGCTAACTCAAGGCCGGCCTTGCCACTTTCCGGGTGGGAACCTTTCGGCAGAATGGAGCAGAAGACAGGCGCGCGCCTCCTCTGTCTGCGGTTCCGCTGCAGGTAGCTTCCAGAAACCCACGGGGACGAGGACCTGAGAGGTCGCTCGTTCACCCTCGCCCCCTTGAGCCTCGTGTCCTGCGGGAAAAATGTCCCGTTGTTGGAGGCTGGTCCCTGAGTTGCGTAACCCGGAGTCCGAGAAGTTTCTTGAGTACAGCCAGGTTCTTCCCTCCTCCGCTTCCGACTCTCCAATCCCAGCATCTGGCAGGAGATTAGTGGTACCTACTGATCCCCTCTAATTGTGATGGAGAAGAGGTGTGGGGCGGTGGTCAGCATCCTCCAGGCAGAAAAAGTTGGAGGCACTTCTGAGAACTCCTGTGCCGGACGGAGGAGACGGCGTTTTAAGAATAAGGATTGGCTAGTTTCTTTGGACGCTATCCCCAACCCCCACTGTTCTCTCCAGGGTCGGGTCCTTGGTGATTGAGTCTCTAACCCTCGGTTAGTGAGTTAGAGGGGCACGGTTCGAGGGGCGTACGAATCATACGCTTCCTGTGTGGAACCCTACTTCCATGAACGGAGCCCTGAGGGACCTTCCAGCGTCTTGCGGTTTGGGTTTTCTCCACCAATACTGTTATGCAAATCGTCCTAAGACCCTTGGCTTTGGAGGTTGTGGCTGTGTCCGAATCTTCCGAGAACCAGACAGAGCTGGCGGAAAGCCCTGACTGCCGGCGGTTCCATTTGCCTTGCATTGTACTCTTTTGAAGGGTAGGGTGGGATAATTTTAATCCTGTTGGTGCGCCATGGGGGGTATGACCCGCCGCTGAGGAACTTGGCACATTGAAAACCTTCAGTGCGGAACCATGACCCGAGATGCAGACGCAGTGCTGCCTGGGACAGTTGCAAAGTGAGAATTCCGAGCCCTGCAGTGGAGCCCTGCATTGAGAAGTCCTAAGAGTGGGCTTTGCGCAGGACTCAGGACAAGGTCATGCGGAATGCAGGAAGGTGGGGGTGGGCAGCAGCCCTCTCGCAGACCTGGGCGGTGTGAGGCTGGTGATCTTAGATGGGGGCCCGCAAAAGGGAAAGACTCAACTTCTTCCCTGCGGCTTACAAACACCTAGCTATGGCCCTGCTTGAGTGTTTGCTTCCTCTGTCTAATGTATTTCCTTAGCTTGCCTTTCATCTTTAGTGGGAAGGATTCCGTGAGTGGGTATTCTAGAAATAGATTCACAAGTGATTGAAAATTCTCCATGGCTTGCTTGCTCCACTTAAAGGTGATTTCTTGACTGTGGGGAAGATAAACATGCCTGAAAGGAAAGGGGAGAATGGAAAGCTAACAATCCC
Source organism: Arvicola amphibius (assembly GCF_903992535.2). Classification (NCBI taxonomy): domain Eukaryota; kingdom Metazoa; phylum Chordata; class Mammalia; order Rodentia; family Cricetidae; genus Arvicola; species Arvicola amphibius. The sequence continues at coordinate 4,748,773 of NC_052047.1, read as the reverse complement.
GGGGAGAATAGGAGAAAAGGTAAATTCTAATTAAAACTAGGGGAACGCATTAGAATCCAGGCAATACAGTGTTAAATTTGAGACCACTCTGGGCTATGTAGCAAATTCTAGTTCAGCCTGGACTACAGACCAAGACCCTGTCTCAAAACAAAACCAACAAAACACAAGGGAAGAAAGAACAATTTTCTACCTTTTTTTTTTTTTTCAACACCGAGGACAGCAAGAACTTAGGACGGAAAGGCTTTGAGGTGAGAAGGGTCAAAGTGAGAGAGACTTAGGAGACCGAATTTTAGACAGGAGTGATTGTTTCTAGTTTTGAAATATTCCAAGTTTACTGACTCCAGGGATGTGGCACTAGCCGGTTCGATCCTGGGAATATCTTTTGCCTTCTGCAGAAGGAAGCTGGGCTGTTACACATTGGCGTTAATATATCTTAATTATTCAGTGCAGAAAGTGCATTTCTATAGGGCCCTTGGCTTTGGTCATTTGTGTAACTTTTTGACCTTGCAAAAAGACAGTTTTGATGAATCATGTTGTCTTCAGTGAGGATACAAAAATCACCCAAAGATTGTACAATATAGAAAAATAAATACTATTTTATTTATTTTTAAATACTGTTTTTCTCACTGTATGCAGGACAAGTTGCCCTCCCCACCCCACCCCCGCCCCAGAAGTCAGTGTTCCGTTATGGGGTAATCAGACAGTATCAGAACCCGCTGTTTCTCTGGCTTCCTACTTGGTTTAACTGAATTTTGAAAAGCGCTGGTTGAGCTAACAGGTGGTGGTGGCGGTGATGGTTCCTCCTGTTCATCCTCTCTCTGCCTCCTTTTCATCCTTCTGGTTTTTGTTTTGTTTTTGATTTTTCAAAGAATCTCACTATGTAGCTCAGGCAGCCTTTGTGATCCTCCTGCCTCACCCTCTACTGAGGTTACAAGCCACTACACCCAATTAGCACTCCTAGACATTCAGTTAAGATATACATATATTTGGGTCTGGAGAGATGACTCAGTAGTTGAGTGACTGGCTGCTCTTCCAGAGGACACCGGTTCAATTCCCAGGACTCACTTGGCAGCTCACAACTGTCTGTAACTCCAGTTCCATGGTAATCAACACCCTAACAGAAGCATGCAAGCAAAACACCAATGCATATAAAATAAAAAGTAAATGCACTTACGAATTGTAGCTTTATTAGACACCTATTTTTTTTTCCAGACAGAGTTTCTCTGTGTAGTCCTGGCAATCCTTAGCTTCACTCTGTGAACTATTCAGGAAAACTCACAGAGATCCTCCTGCTTCTGCCTCCTAGGTGCTGGGACCAAATGTCTGTGCCACACACTCAGCATACACCAGTACATATTTATCCATAAAGTTGTTCAGTTAATTACTGCCTTCGGTGTTGAAAAAAAAAGGTAGAAAATTGTTCTTTCTTCCCTTGTGTTTTCTTGGTTTTGTTTTGAGACAGGGTCTTGGTCTGTAGTCCAGGCTGAACTAGAATTTGCTACATAGCCCAGAGTGGTCTCAAATTTAACACTGTATTGCCTTGACTTCCCATGAGCCGGGATTATAGACATGAGCTATGATGTCTGCCTCCTTTGCTGTTTGCAGATAAGTCTTTTGATATTTTCTTTGTGCTGTAACAAATAAAGCTTGTCTGAAGATCAGAGCGTGGAGCTAGTCACTCTAGTTCGAGCTTAATCAACATTCTCACACTAGTTAGCCATACGGAGACCAGACAGTGGTGGCACTAGGTCTTTAATCCCTAGCACTAGGGAGGTGGAGACAGGAGAAGAATATGGGGTCAGGGGAGACAGGTGCTCATTGCATTCATACTGAGGTTTCCTGGAGAAAGGCCCAGAGACAGGATTGCCCCTTTGGTCTGGGGATTCAGTAGGGCAAACAGTTTCTCTAGTGGCTGGCCGCCCTGCTTCTCTGATCCTTTGGTTTTCACCCCCTAATTAATATCTGACTACGGGCTTTTGTTAATACTAATTAGAATTCGAGCTATAGAGTGTATCTTTATTTTATGTGTATGAGTGCTGCCTGCGAGTATGTTAGTGTACCCATGTGCATGTGGTGCCCGCAGAAGCCAGGAGGTGGTGGCAGAGCCCCTGAAACTGTCTTCTGGCTTCTGTGGGTCCCTACATGGGGGAGGAGGGCTTACAGCCATATAGGTGCTGGGAACTGAACCTGGGTCCTGTAAGAGCAGCAAGGGATCTTAACCATTGAGCCATCTCTCCAGCCCCATCCAAACAAATTCTTACTATGTAGCTGCAACTAGCCTGGGACTCCAGAACTTCCTGCCTCAGCTTTTGAAGTGCTAGGATTGTTGGTGTGCTCCACCACACAGGCAGCTTAAAATCAAGCTTTTGAAAAGAAATGTGTTTTTATTACTTTTGAAAAACAAGTGGAAAGAGTTCCATGCTCAGCTCTCATCAAATCTGCATAATCTCTCATGGAGTTAGTTGAATGTTAAAATCTAAGTCCTGAAATAGCCCTATATTTTCACTTTTTAAAAGTCAAAACTGGGCTGCAGAGATGGCTCAGTAGTTAAAGAGCACTGGCTGTTCTTCCAGAGGACCTGGGGGTAGTTTCCAGTGGGTACATAACTCTAGCTCCAAGGTCTCTGACACCCCTCAATGCCCCCCTCATATATATTCATTTTTAAAAAAAATTGTTTATTTATTATGTATACAATATTCTGTCTGTATGTATGTCTGAAGGCCAGAAGAGGGCACCAGACCCCATTGCAGATGGTTGTGAGTCACCAAGTGGTTGCTGGGACTTGAACTCAGGACCTTTGGAAGAGCAGGCAATGCTCTTAACCTCTGAGCCATCTCTCCAGCCCTATATATTCATTTTTTGAGACAGGGTTTCTTCATGTAACAGCTCTGCCTGTCTTGAAACTACCTTGAAACTATCTTTGTAGACCAGGCTGGCCCGGAACTCAGAGATCTCAGAGATCCACCTACCTTCTACCTCCAAGTGCTGGGATTAAAGGGGAACAGGGGGCTTGAATCTTGAATTGTATTAAAAATCAATTAAATAAATGTGACCCATTTATGAACAGTGTACCACAGCATGGATGTAAATGTGAAATATATGGTCCTTAATAGATATAGGTATTTTATTAATGATGAACTCTCTCTCTCTCTCTCTCTCTCTCTCTCTCTCTCTCTCTCTCTCTCATGCGTGGCATCATGCGTGGCATATATGCATGTAGGTGTGTGGGTGTGAGCATCTGTGTATATTCATATACAGGCCAGAGGAGGATGTCAGGTACCCTGTGGTATGGCTCCCACCTTATTCCTTTGAGAACAGAGCCAAACACTGAGTCTGGAGCTTGGCTGGCACCCCAGCTTCTCACAGGACCCTTAGAGCTTTGAAGGCAGGTCCTCATGCTTGCCCAGTAGCCACCTTACCCGCTAAGCTGCGTCTCTAACCTTTATTTTTTGATTTTTGAGATAGGGTTTTCTGTAGCTGGCCACAAACTGTGTATATACCTGGGAATTGAACCATGGACCTGGTGCTGGCTAGGCAGGCACTCTACCCACTAATTGAGCTGTGCCTGCAGCACCCCCCCCCCCCCGCCCCTCGGATACTTAATTTCTGGTGTTTGCAACTTGTTATAGCAGAGTTGATACTGTGTGACAAGGCCGTCCCCGCTGCTAATGAGTTCCTCTTTCCTGCCTGGGGACAGCTCTCCTTTAGTAGTATTCTCCAGGGGAGGACAGTCAGCTGACGGTCTCAAATTATCTGGCCCATTTTAAACATGACTAAGTGTTCCTTGTTAGAATGACTTTTTCCTGCTGAAAGAGTTTTGTGCCAACTGGAGCCTGAAGGAAGTAATGCTATGAAATCTCTTGTTTATTCCTGATCCTTCTTCAGTGTGCTGACAGAGATCTAAGCGCGACACTGGTGAGCTGTGGTCTGCAGAAGAGCCGTCAGGTACATTCTCAGAGAACCTTCTGGGTTGATTTCCATGACATACGATGCACACCTCTTTGTGACTCTGAAGCTGGAGTTCATTTTCCCTTTTACAATCAGGAAACCAAGCTGCAGCTGAACGACTTGACTCTGTGAGTTGAAGCCCGGCTGTACTTTCTAGCGTGGTACACTCTGTTGGCTGTGTTGATATGTGGTTTCCTGTTTTTCAAGAATTACAGCTTGACTCTAAAATATAAATAGTCTTTCCCCTTGGCTAAGTAATTCTTTCTCATCACTATGGAAGTGAAGAAGTAAGCATTTTCATCCAGCATTCCAGATATATATATATAATTTGGGTCCCCAAAGGAGAATGTTATGCAGACCTATTTGACAGACAAATTGTATCTCTGCACTGAGGATCTTAGCTTAGCTGGGCCTGTTGTACAAGTCTGTAACCCCAGCTGTTCAGAAGGCACAGAAGGCAGAGACAGGAGAATCACAAGTTCAAGGGCAGGAACTAGAGAGATGGTTCAGTGGTTATGAGCACTGGCTGCTCTTCCAGATGACCCAGATTTGATTCTCAGTACCCACATGGCAGCTCCTAATGCCCTGTCACTATCCAGCCTCAGGCAATCAGAAACCCTCTTCTGGCCTCCGTGGACAATGCGTGTACATGGCGCATGCATGCACAGACTCATGCATGCAAAGCAGACCCTCATACGCATAAAATAAACAAAACCTCAAAATAAATGACAAACTCAGTGGTAGCCTGAATAACTTACTTATTAAGACCCATTCTTAAAATACTGCTAGGCATGGCTCAGACTTTTAATCCCAGCCCTTGGAAGACAGAGGCAGGCTGATCTCTGTGAGCTCAAGGCCAGTTCAGTCTATGCATCCTGAGATTCTGTCTTACAAAACAGGTACTGATGACAAATCAATCAAAAATGGCTGGGTGTATAGCACTGTGGTTGAATAGGTCTCTTTCCTGGGACGACAGGAGGGATAGAAAGCCTTCTCGTCAAAAGACCTAGTCTCAGAAGCAAGGTGGAACCGTCATCCATGTAGCCCTGTGGCCTCTGTCCATGTGCACCTTACAAACTGGCTCCTTCAGTTCAGAAAAGCCATTCTTGAGTTTATGAAAGCTCCATTTTGGCTTTCAAGGATACACGTCTGACTAAATCCCTCATCCCCACACCATCTCCTTTAGCCTTCTTGATGTGTTGAATGTGTATGTTGTTGTGGTGATCATTGGAGTCTCCTGGCTGGCTTTGTAGCCACCGATGATCCCATTAGTGCCAGAGTGCTTGATTCGGGTGTGTCTGGGACGCGGGTGCAGAATTTGCATGTGTAACCAGGAGCTGTTGCTGCTTCTATTTCTGGAACCAGCTTTAGCACCACTGCGAATAGCAGAGGTGTAGCAGCATGGCTCTGCGCTGGATGTGCAGACTTATGGTCTTTAATGTACCTCCTGCCACTTGTCAGATCTTAGGCAGAGCAATTAACTTCAGGTCAAGGAATGTGAAGGTGTGATGTTGTCCTGTTCACAAGCCAGCAGATTAACCTGCCGCAGTCTCCAGGACTTCAGGGTGTCATTCATAATCGTAGCTGCTACGCCAGTAGTTTATTTTCTTTTTCTAAACTCTAGTTTGCACAGAGCTTGCCTGCAGATTCAGAGAGCTGTGTGCCAGGAAGGAATCCAGAGCCCAGGGAATCCCATCGTGTGTAATTGGCAGAACAGCTGCTCTGTACTCCGGGGGAGTTAGTGTCTTGATTACACCATGTAATAAACATGCTCCCCTTTACTGTAGAAATAGACACTAGCTGTCTTCTCCAAGCTGTCTTCCACACATACATTCTTGAGGACAACCTGTATTGTAGACACTTTGTATCTCTGCTGGTATGACATGCCACAGACCTGAGAACTGTCTCTAAAATAAGGGAGTGACATAGTAGTACTTCCCTACTAGGTAGCTGAGTAGGTTAAGGCACTAAATGTGTGGGTACTTGGAGCAGAACATTATAAATGCTAATTTTAATATGTGTATGACTTTTTTACCCAAGGGGAATGTTGTGTTGGCTCTATCCCATTTTTATTCTCTTATTATGTATGTGTATGTATGTGCAGATATATGTGGATGTCAGAGGACAGATTGTGGGAGTTGGTTATCTCCTTCCAACTTGTGGGTCTTAGGGATCAAACTCAGGTTGCCAGTCTTGGTAGCAATTGTGTTTTGCCCACGGAGCCATCTCTCTGGCTGTCTTTCCTTTCCTTTTGTTTTGTCTTGTTAATAGAGACAGGGTTTCTCTGTAGCTCTGGCTGTCCTGGAATTCACTCTGTAGACCAGGCTGGCCTAGAACTCACAGACAGCAGCCTGCGTCTGCCTCCTGAGTGCTGGGATTAAAGGCGAGCACCACCACTGCCCAGTCCTCTTTCCTTTTGAACAGTAAATCAGTAAGTATAGGGATGAGAGCAATGACTCGTCAGTTGAGCCTTTACTGCTCCTCCAGAGGACCCATTTCCATTCTCAGAGCCACATGGCAGTTCACAACTGTGGCAGGCGTTGGCATGGTGTTTCACCCCCTTCTCTCTGCTTCCTGCTGTAGGTTAGAGCTGTGAGCTCTCAGCTGTTGCTGCTGCCATACTGGCTGCTTACCAACACTTCCCTGTTATGGTGGACTCTTCTCTGGAATTTTTAAGGCCAAAGAAACCCCCCTTTCCCCCCCCGTAAGTTGCCTTGATCATGATGTTTTATCACAACAAATAAAAAGTACTAATACATAAAAATAAATAAAATATTTTAGTGCTCGACATGATGGCACATGCCTTTAATCCCACCACTCAGGATGGAGAGCCAGGTGGTGGATTTCTGAATCCAAGGTCAGCCTGATTTATGGAGGAGTTCTAGGATGTTCAGGGCTACTCAGAGAAACCTTGTCTTGGGGAAAAAATAGATAAAATATTTAAAATATATGTGTATATATTCCCACCCCCACTGTCTCTGAGATATGGTTTGCGAAATATCGATGACTAGCCTTGAACTCAGGATCGGGAATGCTGGGATTATAGGTGTGCATTACCACACCCAGCTCATATTATTATTCTTTCAAATTGGATTCAGTCTCAACTGTTGCTTACACCTCTGATTAATTCCTTCTAGGACTAGGCTGGGAGGGTGTGGGACACAGCAGGGGATTAATTAAGGAGTGCACCAAAATTATCCACCAGGAATAGAAAAATTCATTATCTGGGGATCACAAACCAAGGCTATGCTCTTGATTTCCATCTCTGAAAGTCACACATTTAAGTTAAACTTTTTGTTTGTTTGTTTGTTTGTTTGTTTTTTGTTTTTTTTTTTTTTTTTTCAAGGCAGGGTTTTTCTGTAGCTATGGAGCCTGTCCTGGAACTAGTTATTGTTGACCAGGCTGGCCTTGAACTCAGAGATCCACCTGCCCCTGCCTCCCAAGTGCTAGGATTAAAGGCGTGTGCCATCTCTGCCTGGCAAGTTAAGCTTTTTCTATTCTGACCATTTTTCTTCCTTGTAATTGTGTGTGTGTGTGTGTGTGTGTGTGTGTGAAACCCCTGATCAAAAAAACTTATTTCTCTTCATTGTAGGTATGCTGTATTAGTCAGGGAACTCCGAAGGGACAGAGCTGATAGAATTTCTTAGGCTGTGGTAGAGTAGTCCAGCAAGGCAGTCTCCTGATGAAAAGGCCAAGAATCTAATAATCAGTCAGTCCTTAAACCCTTGGGCTGAATGTCTCTAACATTCTCTAATGTGGGTTCTAACAGTGTCCTTGTATGGGGGCTGCCACCAGAAGGTATGACCCAGGTTTAGGGTGGGTCTTCTAACCCAAACTGATCTGGATTTAGGGTGGGTCTTCCACTTCAAATAATCCAACCAAAAGAAAACCACACAGGTGCCCTGGCTCTGCTTTGGTTTTAGTTAATTACGGATTAGTCAAGTTGACAACAAGATTGGCCATCGCCCATAAATTGCTGTGTTTGATGTCGCTCTGACTTGTTCCCTGGGGGTGTTATGAGGTGTGAAATTTCTTCTCCCCATCCAATTGACTGTAATTGCAAATTTCTTTAATGGAGTACTTTCCCTTTCTTAAGTTTCTTATTCTAACGGAGGGCTTTCCACAGTGACAGTGTGATCTGCAATCGAACATGGCCACTTCATGGTGTTTAGATGCTGCCTCCAGGTTCCACTGGACGTCACTTGTAAGACCCGGATGTGTATGTCTGGTTGTCTGGTGAATACTTTGCCTAGATTGCTTTTGCTCCTCGGCCAAATTGTAATAATCGCTATTATCTCCCTCTTGAGCCAGGGTTACAGAATTGAACATTTCACTTCTACCCTTTCTCTGCAGACTCCAGCCCTGCATTTTTAAAGAAAACAAACAAACAAACAAAACAAAACTGGGTTTCAACCCTCCAGCCCTGGCTGCCTGGCTGGCCTGAGATATTTGCATAACAGTGATCTCAAACTTGCAGCCTTCTTCTGAGTGCCCACTGATGTAATAGTGGCTAGAACATCACAGGAGTAACTAACATTCTGATTGAATTTAAGGCCCAATGCATAAGATGAAATCCATTCCCAGTACTGCTATTCCTGTCATGCCACAAACCTATTGCAGGACAGGTCATAGACCTCTGCCTCCCGAGTGCTGGAATTAAAGGCTTACGCCACCCCACCCGGCCTCAGGAATCTTTGGAGTAGGGGTCGAAAGATTGTAGATCCAAAGGTGGTAGATAACCATAAGGGAACTGTTTTCTGGGCACAGCAAGCTGGTTATACACATGATCTCTGTGCTTGTGACGGCATGCCCAAGCGCTGTGTCAACTCAGGTCAGACAGAAATCTCAGGGCAGAGAGTGGAAGTGGACACAAAGTCCCACCCGTAACTGAGGAGATGTTGGTTATTGAAAGCTGCCAGGAGAGGGAGAGTCAGCTTTCTTTAGGAGTGTTACCCCCGGTAAGCGACTGTTTCTGTGGAAGGCTATACATCCAGAAATATATGAGCATCACAAACTGGACTCAGTTGATTTAAAATTAGAAGGAGGAGGAGGAGGAGGAGGAGGAGAAGGAGAAGGAGGAGAAGGAGGAGAAGAAGAGGAGGAGGAGGAAGATGAGGAGGAAGAGGAAGAGAAGACACAAAGTTGGGTGAGAGGGAAGGAGCAGTTCTATCAGAACCCATTGTACAAAATCCTCAAAGAACTACCAAAAATGAAGAAACAGAAAGTATACTTCTCAGTAGCTGGAGTTTCTCAATGTGTATCAAATTTCCTGCCCTTCCCTCCTCAGTATAGCATATAAATATGGAGCAGACCCAAAATGTGAACTAAGCATCTATTTGGCCAAGCCTCTGAGATTGGGAGGATATTTGCCGGTGTAGCATATTCAGCCAGGCACGTGCAACCCCTGACCCAGAACAGCTATGAATGTGGCCCAAAACAAAAAGCATAGACTTAATTAAAACATTTTGGCACGGCCCCCGCCCCATAAATAGATTGAACTGTTCTTGACATGGACTTTATAATGACACCATCCCGTCACCACGTCAAAAGGGTGCTCATTCCTGCTGGTAGACTCTTCTTACTGGACTTCGCTCTGTAAAGCCTGTCTACCGTAGCCGTTAATTCACAAATCATAGCCTCGGGGAATAAAAATGTAAACATTGGAACTAGAGTTTGCATTTCATTGAGGGGATTTTTTTTTTTCAAGACAGGGTTTCTCTGTTTTACAGCCATGACTGTCCTGGAATTTGCTCTGTGGACCAGGCTACCCTCAAACTTACAGAGATCTGCCTGCCTCTGCCTCCCAAGTGTTCCCAAGAGCGGAGTGTTTTCCTGATGCCCTAACTGAGTAGCTGAACATCTCCTGCCCAGAGCCAGCCTCCTGGACTAGCTATAGAAGAAACATGAACTTAAGTTAAATGGTTTTTAACCTTGTTACCAAGTGCATTGTTAATTCTTGCAGTTATCCTGGAAGAGAGTTGGGCTGTTGGAGAGCTGTGGAAAGCTTCGTAGGTCACTGAGCTTCAGGAGTCAAGAATGGCTTTTCTCAGAGTGTCCCTCAGCTGGTCACTGAGTCATGGCAGAGGGGAGCAAGCTGGACATGTGTGTGTGCTGGGATCTGGGATCTGGAAGCATAGCCTCTGCCTGGGAGTTGGCTGGAAACACTGTTCCATTGCTGGCTTCCCAGCTTGTGGGTCCAAGTGGCTTTGGAGAAATAGAGGAGTTTAAGTGGTCCAGTCTGGAGTGGGGTGGAATTCTGGAAAATGGGAGAGAAAAAAAAGCGTGACTCATGAGTCACCCCAATATGTTGCCTGTTACAGAGAGATGGCTTATTCCTGGAAAAGAGAAGAGGTGGAGCATAGAGGGAATGGCCAGAAATGACTAGTACAGGAGCCCTCTAGTTTCTCTAGACCCTACAGAAACTAGGTCATGGTGATGGGATCTAAGACCAGATTAGTTCACTTTGTCAATTCAAAGGTGGATCTTTTAGCAATGCCCAGATCAACCTGATCAATCTCGACCAACAACTGCTTAGGAAGGGCTCCCTATGAGCTAGCTACTCATTGCACTAGAACTCTCCTTGTTTTTATGATGATGATCATGTAATAAAATTAATATAAAAATGTCTATAAACTTCAGGAATACCTTTTTTCTTCTTTTTCTTTCTTCCTTCCTTTTTTCTTTCTTTCTTTCGTTTCTTTTCTTTCTCTTTCTTTCTTTCTTTCTTTCTTTCTTTCTTTCTTTCTTTCTTTCTTTCTTTCTTTTTGAGACAAGATTCTCTGTGTAGCCCTGACTCTCCTGCAACTTGCTCTGTAGACCAACTCAGAGATCTGGTTGCCTTTGCCTTCTGAACGCTGACATTAAAGGCATGCACCACCACCATCTGGCTCAGAAGGATCTTTTCTTTCTTTTTTTTTAAAATTTATTTATATTTAATGTGTGAGTGCTCTGCATGTATACCTCCATGCCAGAAGAGGGCATTAGATCCTATTATAGATGGTTGTGAGCCACCATGTGGTTGCTGGGAATCCAGCTCAGGCAGGGCCTTGTGTATATTAGGCGAGTGCTATTGTATCTCAGCCCTCATGTGACCACAAACACACACAGTTTTTTTTCCCTTGAGGGGTGGGATGGGTCTACTAGCCCTGGCTGGTTTCAGACTCACTGACCTTGAACTCCTCCTCCCTCAGCTTTCTGGGCCACCACATTCAGCATCATGTGATAAGAAATGCTAACCGGGATGCTGGGCAGATGGCTCAGTGGTTAGGAACACTGCTCTTCTAGAGGACCTGGGTTCAATTCCCAGCACCCACATGGTGGCTCAGAAATGTTTGTAACTCCAGTTCCAGGGGATCAAGTTCCATATTCCTGCCTCCGTGGGCACCAGGCACACAGAATATATATATATATATATATATATATATATATATATATATATATATATATATATATATATTCAAGACACCCATACATAGACATAAAATAAAAATAAATAAATCTAGTTGCTGGACCTAGTAGCGAACTCTTTTTTTTTTTTAATTCTAGTACTCAGGAGGTAGAAACAGACAGATAAATCTCTATGATTTCAGGGTCAGCCTGGTCTACAGAGTGAGTTCCAGGATAGCCAGAACTATACAGTGAGGTCCTATCTCAACAAAACAAACAAACAAACAATTAAGGAAATTTGGAAAGAGAACTGCTAACCTAAACTACGTGCACAGTTTCTTTGTGCGATCTTTAGGATGATATCCTGGTTATCCTGGGCCTATCTTCTCACCTCACAGTACATCTGATCTAGTGGGTATGCACTAGCTGTGCAAACCACATGTGAGCATAGCAGACAGATCTCGTAGACAGAATCAGTCTTTCCTGTGAGATTAAGTGGCACAGTCATCTCGCTCCTACCTCTGTGGTTTTGGAAAGCTTCTGCCTCTCAGCTAAGTAGGGGATGTGATTCTCACAGGCTATGCTCGCTTCCCTTCTTATGCACCTAGGTGGCTGCTAGCACCCCTGCAGCCTTCCTCCTTTCAGCCTCTATGACCATCTTGAATTGGTGGTCAGGGCTTGCTCCTTTGTCCTTTGATGACTGCTAACTGCAGTGTTTCCTCTGTTCCAGTCTCTAATCAGCCTCTCTATGAAATTTCCACAGCCTCCCTCAGTTCCTCTCTGGCCTTCTCCACCCCAGCTTTGTTCTTCTGTGTAGCAGCTTTTAGAGCAGAATATCTGTTTTGCTTAACATTTCATTGTTTGTACCCCCATCATACATGCATCGATGACACCAGTTGTGGCAGTGGTGTCTGGTGCTCGTTGCCTGGTATTGGAGCTAGAAGTCTGTTTCAATTTTGTTTGTTTTGTTGTTGTGACAGACGCTATAACAAAAGCAACTGAAGCTCGGTGGTGGCGGTACAGGCCTTAATCCCAGCAGGGGGTAAAGTGCATTTGATGCAGCCTGGTCTACAAAGCAAATTCCAGCACAGTCAGAATTTTTACACAGAGAAATCTTTTCAAAAAAGGAAGGAAGAAAGAAAGAAAAGCAACTTAAGAGAGAAAGGATTTAGTTGGTGATTCATAATTCCTGGTTTCAGTTCTTCATCGTGGGAAAGTCGAGATGGCAGGGTAAAGCAGCTGGTCACATGACCTTCATAATCACAAGCAAAGAGCAGTGACTTCATACACACACACAGTTGACTCACTTTCTCTTCTCATACAGTTCTGCATCCTTTGCCTAGGGGATGGAGCAACTCACAGTGGGCAGCTCTTCCCACTTCAGTTAAAACAGAATTCAGACTGATAGGACCACAGACTAGCCTAATCTAGACTGCCCCTCACTGAGATTCCCTAACTATGTGATTCTAGGTTGTGTTCCGTTAATGACATAGAGCCCTTGATGGGTAGACATGCTTGCTGTACAGTTCGGGCTTCATAAAAACAGAACCACATGTGAGAGTGTCATTGTAGACTCTTCAGATGCCTCTACAGAAGTATTATTAAGGATAATGCCAACAATTTTTTTATTGATTTATTAGTTTTTATTGATCATTTTCTTGTGTTCAAGAAAGTGAATGAGAGCCAAGAGGGAGGGAGGAGGGTGGGAGAAAGAAAGAGAAAAGGGAGGCAGAGTCAGGGGCTGGGGGCAGGATGAAAAGGGATGTGGAGTTGGAGATTGTAGGTTCTTGCCCAAGGCTCTGTGCCTGCCTGGAGGTGAGACTCCAAAAGAAGTCTGACCCTGAAAACCTTAGTGCTCCACTGGGGAGCGAGAAAGGCAGTGTAGCATCTGCTGCCTTGCGGCCTTTTGGGAGAAGAGATAATAGTAACAAATAATATCTACTAGTATGGAAACATTGTAGCTAGCAGTTTAACATTTCATGGAGAGGGACATCAAAGGCCTTACTTATCAGTACCGCAAGTAGAACTGTGTAGGATTCTTTCTACACAGGGGTTCAGCCGGAGAAGAAACTGTAACAGTTAAGAAATCAAAGCTGGCAATTGAAAATGGTTACAGGTTTCATGTAGTGTTGCCATTTGTATCAAATCGTGATAGGTCATTAAGGTAATTTGGCAACCCACCTTTGTCTTTACAAATACTTGGGAAAACAAAACAAAACAAAACAAACCACTGAAGCAAGTTAGCTTAAGTCCAGCCAATTTACAGATAGGCAGGGAAGGGAAACAGCTGCTGGTATTTACTCAGAAAGTTATTCCTAGACACACAGATAGCACCAAGGCCGCCGGCCCAGATTGTGGAACAAATGTCTTTTCCTAAAATCCAGGCTCATTTTCAGAGAACGCACCAAGAATTTTATTTTAAGTCAGCATGTGGCACATGCCTGTGATTGTAACTCATAGGAAGTAGAGGCAGGAGGATCAGGCAACCTCTATTGTATAGTGATTTTGAGACCCTGTTTAAAATTGAAGAAGAAAAGGGAGGAAGAGGAGGAGGTTAAGATTACCATTTGGATTTATTTGTTTGAGTTTTTGAGACAGGCTCCTGGCTATATGCTTAGCCCAAACTGGAACTCTCACCCAATTATGGGCATGTGCCTTCATGCCTAGCCAACCTACACTTTTAAAAAATTAAATTCATATTTAATAAATACAGGCACTGTGTCCCCCTTTCCTCTGCTGAGGCAGCAGCAGGCTTGTCACAGTAGCTGGGGTTTATGGCCCATACATTCCTTTTTAAAACATTGCATTATTACATGGAGATCAGCTGGTTTTGTTTGTTTGTTTTCACACTCAGTACCCTTTCTCCTTTTCTCTTAGCTCTGTTGAGGATGCTAACACAATCTGTGACCTGGAGTTGATAGCATTAAACCCAGTTTCTCATCTGCAAAATGAGATATTAGTGTTTACTTTGAAAGCTTATCATACTGTTTATATGAAACATCATTTTTCAAAGGGCTTAATATAATGCTTGGCACAAAGTTGACACTAGAAAAATTATGGTATTTCCTTCCCTCTTTCCCATCACAAACCTATGCATATTTTTTCTTCCTGAAATTACTTTGAGTAGCAGCCTCAAAATTCATAGTCATGTTTGGCTTCTGAAATATGCTAGCTATTTTGTTCATGTACTTTGGAAGTTAGTGAAGAACCATTTTCTTTCTTTCTAAAAAATTTTATTTGTCTTTTTGAGACAGGGTTTCTCTGTGTAATAGTCCTGGCTGTCCTGGAACTCGTTTTTTTAGACCAGGCTGACCTTGAACTCACTGAGATCCTTCAGCCTCTGCCTCCCGAGTGCTGGGACTAAAGGCATGCACCACTACTGCACGGCTTCTAAAATATTTTTACTGTTTGAGAATGTCAAAACATACATTTTGACATTTTGAGTACTCCAACTCCTCCCAGATCCATCCGCGTCTCCCTACCCCAACACTATGTTCCCTTTTGTAGTTGATATCCCATGAACTTCAGTTTGTGCTGCCCTCTACTACTGTGTGGGGGACCCATCCATTGGAGTACGTCTATCCACCAGGAACCACGCCCTTGAAAACCGACTGTCCCTTCTTGAAAACTGACTGCCCAGAGAGCCTTGGTTAGGGGTGAAGGCTAACATACCCTTTTCCACTCCATGATCCAGTGTTGACAGAGATCCTGGCCAGGTCTGTGCCTACAACCACAGCTGCAGAGTAGTCCCTGAGTCCCATGGTCCTGTCATGTCCCTCAGATCTATGCAGACAACCACGGCTGCTGAGTAGTCCCTGAGTCCCATGGTCCTGTCATGTCCAGCAGGTCTGTGCAGACAACCACGGCTCTGCGTCCCTGAGTGCCATGGTCCCATCACGTCTGGAAGACACTGTTGAGCTTCAGGTCTGATTTTGGCTCTTACCATTTTTTTGTTCCTTCTTCTGAGATAGCCCTAAGTCTTGGGGTGGGGGTATGATGATATAGACAGTTCGCTTGGTGTAAGCCTTCCACTAACCCTCATTCTCCAAATTGTTACCAATTATAAATTTCTGGGTTAACCGCCATCCACATAAAGAAACTTATGTCACCCATGAGATCTGAGAGCTGTGTTGTCTATGGCTAGAGAGCTACAAATTTAGAAGACAGCTTGATACTATGTCCATGTAAGAGAATAATAGTTGGTTTGCTGGATGTGGTGGCATATATCTATAATCTCAGCACTTAAGAGGCAGAGACAGGCTAATCTCTGAGTTCTAGACCAGCCTGATCTGCATAGTGAGTTCCAGGCTGTTTACACAGTGCGACCCAGTTTCAAACACACACAGTAGTGGATTTACCCATGTGACCTGGGAGCCCCAACCATAAATTCTTGGCCAGACTTACAGTACCAGGCATGTGTTTGCTCTAGTATAGTGACCTTAGATCCAAGCAGAATCCACTTGTCTACTGCTGTGTCTGTGAGCACACATTTCCGTTCTAGACATTATTGCAGTTCACTCAATTCACAGCCGAGGAAGGCCACTGGTGTTGTCTTTACCTCCCGTCAGCCTGCACAGTGTCTCCCAGTACTACAAAAGCTGGGTGATAGGGGGGAAGCTTCCTGGTCAGTACCCATGACAGTTGTATAGTGTCTTCAGCAGTAGGGTCTTACCATGAAGTTCTGGTGGTCAACCAAGAGCAATGGCCATGGGCTGTATTGTTTGGGTGGAGGGAAAGTCTCATGGACACCGCTAGCCAACAACTTAGTGGAAAGTATCCCACACCTGGCACTGGGTCCAATTAAATTCCATATAAATATCTGGAAGTTTATATAAAGAAGATTTCTATGTCTTTTTCAAAGTCCTTATTAGTTATCCCTACCCAATACCCTGCTCTGCTCTGCCCCCATCTCTCTCCCTTGTCATTATTTCACGGCACCCGTTCTACTCTTCTCGCTCCCTTAAGGTCCGGGGTACAGGGGAGTTGGGCAGGGGCTGGGGGGGAGGTGGCGCACACCTTTAATCTCAGCACTTAGGAGGCTGAGGCAGGCACATCTCTGAGTCTGAGGCCAGCCTGGTCTACAGGGTTCCTGGACACCTGTGACTACACAGAGAAACCCTTGTCTTGTAAAAAACAAACAAACAAAAAAGGATCTTCCTTTTCCTTCCCACCAACGGTCCCTTTCTGATTTCCTGTGCACTGTTGTCCTAACTTAGCACACAAATCTTAAGATTTGATGCTAAGATCTGCGTATAAGTGAGAACGTGGTGTTTGCCTTTCTGGGTCTGGGTTATCTCAACCATTTCACTACAAATTTCATTTTTCTTTAGAGCCGAGCAGAATTCCGTGATAAACGTTTACCACATCCTCATTATCTATTCCTTAGTTGATGGGATGAGCCTGTGTCTCTGTAGTCGGAAATAGAGTTCGTTGGGTGTATGCCCAGGAGTGGTGTAGTAGGGTTACAAAGTGGATCTATTTCTGCTTTCCCGAGAAAGTGTCACATTGATTTCCATAGTGGCTGCGCCAATATGTACCCCCAGCAATGCTTGAGGGTTCCCCGATTTCCAACGTTTGTTGTTTTTTGTTGCCTCAATCCCAGCCATTCTGACTGAGTTAACGTGGTGTCTCAAAAAAGTTTTCATTTTCTTTTCCCTGAGAACTAAGAACATTTTTTAAAACATTTCTCAGCCACATGTATTTCTGAGAGCCATTTTCTAATTCAAATGTGAGCCTGACTTCTTGTCCCAGGATGTTGCTAGTTGGGTGTACCCATGTGTCTATTCGCGAGCTCTGCTTACAGCTGCTGTTTCTTTTCCAGATGAGCACCTTCCACTAACTGACAATGATGGCGTTCAAGGACAGCAGCAGCAGCAGCAGCAGCAGCAGCAGCAGGTAAGCAGGGAGTCCGCAATCCAAAAGAGTTTAACATTTAAAGTGACATTTGCCAGCTCGGACCACACAGAGAGTTGTAAGTCAGCCAAGGTTCTGCCAAGAGACCAGGTCTCAAAAAGTCAATCAAGTAAACTTGACAAACCAATTCAGTAAGCCAGGCGTAGTGGTGCATGCCCTTAATCCCAACACTTGGGAGGCAGAAGCAGGCGGATCTCTGGGTGTTTGGGGAGTGTGACAGCACACACTTGTCATTTAAGGGCTAGAGAGGTAAAGGTGAGGGATTATCAGAAGCTCAGGGCCAGTTAAGTACATACACTGGCGAGGAAGTGAGGCTGTTATTTAGATCACCAAATTCTGTGTTCAGAATACTGGCTCATGTGCCACTGGTTCCAGGGAACACTCACTGAGGCTGTTCTGAAACAAATGTCTTTATGTGTGCCTCAGTGGATGGAATTCTCTAGTCCTTGTCTTGTACTCCCCTCATCTCTCCTACTCAGCATGTTCTGCTTAGGTCTCCTTTTTTGTACTAAGGGGCAGGTGTTTCTTGTGTAGTGTGTATTTTCTCTCTTCGTGATGTGTGTTTGTACTAGCCGGCTTTCTGATGCAGTCTTGAAGAATAATTCAGTGGACATGGAGAAAGAACTTTCAATAATATGAATAAGTTATTTAAATTAGCTATTAAAAACACTTGAAAAGACAGACAGACAGACAGACAGAAGAAAAGGAAGGAACTGACACAAACTACTCAATAACTATTTCTTGAGTGAGAGGGGTTGTAGCCAAGAAACTCAGGACGTTGTCTGTTTTTCCCCTTGAGAATCATTTGTGGATTCAGTGTCAGGTGACTCAGCTGTGAAGTATGCATTCTCTTCCCTACTACAGGGGCAGCATGGGACCTTCAAAGACCTCAGTGGAAAGTGCCCTCGTTTGTCTTCGGTTTGATCATAATTTTGGCTACACATAAGTCTTGAATTTTTGCATAAATGTCTTGTCATTTATAGATTGGTTTTGACAGCACTTCCAAAGGCCTTTCCTACTCCACGTCTGTGGAAAGTAATGTCTTCTGTATTCTTAGTTGACATTTAAATGAGAATATGTGGGCTGGTGGCCTGTGGGATGAATCTGGTCAACACGTGTGCTTCGGTTAGTGCAGGGCCCAGCTATGAGGACTCAATAGAGACCACCCAGGCACCACCCAGGAACCGACTATCCAAGGGGAAATACCTAACATTCTAACCATTATAGACACAATCACCTGATGTCTCTTAGCTTAGCACACACCCCATTTCCTGTCTCCAAGACACCCCAAGACAACTGTCAGCCAATCAGGGGTCCTGAATCTTAGAAATCCCCTCACCCCAACCTCTGCTATAGTAAAAACCCTCCCCCAACTGGGCTTATGGCTCTCCGACCTCACTGCTATGTTGGATGGATTGAGCGTCCAAGGTTGAACTTGAATAAAGGCTCTTTGTTTTTGCATACAAATGCAGACCCCATGGTGGTTTTGGGGGGGACCCTGTGATCTCAGTATAACAGTTGTCCCTTCTTAGCATTCTGAGAGAAAAACTATCTGCAGATACTTTCATCTAACAGTCTAGGTCCCCATTTTTCCTTGATTTTTAAGTTTTAGGAACCCTGGACTCATATGCTAGATAGCCGCACTAACATAGAATGAATATATGTGTATGTGTGTTGTCAGAAGTATTGGATCCCCTGGAGCTATGGTTACAGGCGGTTGTGACCTGTTCAATGTGTGTGTGTTCTGGGAACAGAACTCACTTCTACTGTAAGGGCAGTTTGTGCCCTTAACCACTAGGCAATTTCTCCAATCCCAATCTGTTTGCGAGAGTCTCATGTAGCCCAGCCTGGCCCTCTGGACCTTCCTGCCTTCACCTCCTGGTACTATATGGACTTGTACCTTGGTGTGGGTTTGATCAGTCACAGCTCTTTAAGATAAGATGTCACTTCTCTCGTCTGAGCCCCCAAGTGACTTCCCTCATTTCTTTTCTAGAATGTCAAGATGATCCCTTTAGTCTACAGGTCAACAAGAGTTTTCCCTGCCAATCTACTTTGTCTCTTGGCTCAAGGGAAAGCCTTCAAATTTTCCAGTTTGTGTAATTGATGCCCAGCTACATCCATCTGGTCAACCTGGGTACCCTAACATGCAACCCATTCAGTATCGTTGACCTTTTACTGTTTTGATCCATCTGTAAGTACAGCCTAAGTAAATGTTCTTGTTGTTATTGTTATTATTTTTATTGGGTTTTTGCTTCTTCTTTTTTTTTTTTTAAGACAGAGCTTCTCTGTATAACCCTGACTGTCCTAAAACTGACTCTGAAGACCAGGCTGGCCTCAGATTCACAGAGATCCACCTGCTTCTGCCTCCCATGTACTAGGATTAAGGGCATGAGCCTCCACCACCCAACTATATTGGTTGTTTGTTTTAAGACAGGGTTTCTCTATTGCCCTGACTGTCCTGGATCTTGATTTGTAGACAAGGCTGGCCTTGAACTCAAGAGTTCTTGCTTCTGCCTCCTCACTACTAGGACTAAAGGCGTGTGTTACCACACCTGACTAAGTATACATTATAAAATGTTTGTGTCAACAAGAAAATTATCTGGGAGTGGTGATGTATACCTTTAACCTCAGAAATGGGGAGGGAGAAGCAGGCTGATCTCTGTGAGTCTCAGATGAGCCTGGTCTGCAGAGTGTGTTCCAGGCTTGTCAGTACTACTACAGAGGGAGACACTGTCTCAAAAAAAAAAAAAAAAAAAAAAAAAATTAAGGTGCATGCTTGTAATTCCAGCACTTCATAGGCAAAGACTAGAAGATGCAGACTTAGAGGCCAGCTTTAGTCACACAGTAGGTTTAAGGCTGCCCTGGTCTACATGAGATGCCATGTTTCAAACAAAGCAAACGAAGAAACAAACAGAAATTAAAATGGGACCGAGGAGATGGCTCAGAAACTTGTTCTGTTGCTCTTGCAGAGAACCCAAGTTTGGTTCCCAGTGCTTACTTACTTTGGGTGACTTAAAACTGATGCTAAGTCCTGCTGTAGGGATCCGATGTCACTTCTGGCACCTTCTCACAGACGTGTGTATACATAATTTCAAATAATCAGGCACAGGGGCACACATCTTTAATGCTAACACCTGGCAGGCAGGATCTCTGTGAGTTCGAGGTCAGCCTGGTCTACAGAGTGAGTTCCAGGACAGCCAGGGCTAATACAGAGAAACCTTGTCTCAAACAAACAAATAAACAAATAAATCTTTTTCTTGTTTTGAAGGAGGGTCTCTCTAAGGTTAAAAGCATGCACTGGTGCCGTGCCTGGATAATAAGTCTTTTCTTTTTCTTTTTTTAAAAAAAGATTAAAAGCCGGGCGGTGGTGGCGCATGCCTTTAATCCCAGCACTCGGGAGGCAGAGGCAGGCGGATCTCTGAGTTCAAGGCCAGCCTGGTCTACAAGAGCTAGTTCCAGGACAGGCTCTAGAAACTACAGGGAAACCCTGTCTCAAAAAACCAAAAAAAAAAAAAAAAAAAAAAAAAAAGATTAAAAATGACTGTGTGGAAGTGGCGCACACCTTTAATCTCAGCACTGGGGAGGCAGAGGCAGGCGGATCTCTGAGTTCTAGACGAGGTTGGGCTATGAAGTGGTTACTGGACAGCGAGGGCTACACGGAGAAATTCTGCCTTGAAAAACAAAAAACAAACAAATTTTTTTTTAGGCAGAGCTATATTTTAAACATCCTTTCCTTTAAATTTTTCTTATTGCATTTATTTGTGTGTGTGTGTGTGTGTGTGTGTACATAGACAGGTGCACACCACAGATATGTGTAGAGGGACCCTTTGCAGTGTGCAGGAGTTGGTTCCTTCTTTCCACTGTGTGGGTTCCAGAGACGGAACTCGTTTGTCAAGCTTCATGACTTTCCTTTACCCACTGAGCCACCTCACAGGGCCTCCAAGCACCATTGAGGCTAAGTTTAGAGGAAAAGGCTCACATTGATGAGGACAAATGGCCGTATGAGCAGCTAGTTCAAATTCAAGCCACATTCTCAACCCTCTTTGAATTGCTTTGACTGGAGTTTCTGATTGGTTTTTTTCCTCCTTACTGAAGCAGAACTTTTTTTTTTTTTTTCTTTTGGCTTTACTTCACTCATGAGTTCAATTTTTTTTTTTTTTTTACCCGTTTTAAATCAATCGCCATGACTTCTCATTTTCTTCTTTGAATCTTAAAGGTAAATTTAAGTTTTTCATACTGTGCACTAAATTCTCTTCTGGGGTTGGGCCCAGGTATGGCAGTGGAACTAGAATAAGCTGAGAGATAGTCAGGATATGTTTGTTTCATAGCTGAGGAAAATAGATTTTATTTCACAGTCTCCTACTCGATTTTTGGGTACTTGCCAGAGAATCGGATGAATTTTTCAGTGTCCCTGAAACCCTGGGGGATTGCATCCTATCATCCCTGCTCTGGCCAGTGCAGAAAGCCTCCAGCACAAGTGACTCTCCTAATTGAGAAGAGTGCCCAGTTACTGAGGAAGCTACAAGGTGTTAAAGCAGATTAGCGCCTATTATTAAGACAGATTTTCCCAGGCTGAGTAAACCAGGGACTAAGTCCTACATGCTTACTGAAGAGATTAATGGTCCTTGACCATGTTTTTGTGTTTTTTCCCTCTGAAATAACTATTGGCTTGGGCATTGTAAAGAATCCACACCTGGAAACATGAACCTGGAGTGTGAAGAAGGTCCCTGAGGTTTTCGAGCTTCAACCTAACTTACAAGCTTCATGCTGCTGCTTGCTGCTGCTGGCACAGGACATGGCCTTCCGGTGTTAAAGAAACACGGTGCTAATTGGCAGGTTCATGTCATTATCCCCTGCAGCTTTAAATGAGTCAGTCCAGATTGATGGCCTTAGGAAAGTTTAGTTTGGGGTCTGCCCCAGACGAGGGAGAATCATTTTTATAATTCCTTTCTGAAGGGTCAGTTAATTTGGTGGCGGGAGATTAAATTGTAGAAGTGGAAGCAGTGACGGATTGCCCCGTTAGGTTATGTATCCTCAGCTCAGTCACGAGGGTCACATCCCGCTCACAGTCAGGGGTCCGAGACCAGGGCCTCTTCTGTGACCTGGATAGAAAGGCGGATTGATTGATTGGCTTTTAGAGCCGTGTTAAAGCCGGCTAAGGGCATTATGCACATAAAGCGCTTATCGATGTGCCCAGTCTGACACCAGCTTTCCACTCCGCCCAGGTGGTGTGGAGTCTTGCATCGACCTTCATTCTCCTTCAACAGGCGAGGTTTGATTAGCACTCAGAGCCTAGAAAAGAGGAGGAACTTCCCCTGGAACAGCATCAGTGGGACGGACATTGAGAAGGAAAGAGACTTTGACATGAGGCACAGGTCGCAGACCAGTTACTGCCACCGCCACTCGCTCCCAGAGTCCTGCTTGGTACCTCGGTAAATTACTCTTCCCAAGCACACAAGTGAGGCTCACCACAGGTGGTAGCCCAATGTATGTGATCACTGTGATCTATTTCATCTTTAAGAATGGCTGTGCGCGCGTGCGTGCGTGCGTGCACGCGTGAGCACATGTGTGTGTGGGGGGAGTCCAGCGGTGGTGGCACATACCTTTTATTCCAGCTCTGGGAGGCAGAGGTAGGACTGTGAGCTTGAGGCCAGCCTAGTCTACAAAGCAAGTTCATGGACATCCAGGACTACACAGAGAAGTTCTGTCTTGAGAAAACCACAAACAAACAAACAAACAAACAAAAAGTGCCTGTGGGGTTGCCCCAAATCACACAAAGAACTAACCATAAAAATATTGTGTCATAAAATATTTCCTCTTCTGTAACAATCAATTGAGGCATAATTTATTCACCTTTAAAGAAGAAAGGCTAACACCTTAGCCCACCTTTATTCTTTAATATTTGCTTAATTTTATGTGTATGGATATTTTGCCTGCTTGTATGTATATGTACTATTTACATGCCTGGTACCCATGGAGACCAGAAGAGGGCATTGGACACCATGCTGGGGTTGGGAACTGAACCTGGGTTCTTGCTAGAGTAACTAGGGCTCTCAACTGCTGAGCCATCTCCCCAACTCCATGATAGTCCGCTTTTACAGCATCCTTCATCACTAATAGGTGAAGTTATTGTTTTGTAGCTAACCCGACCACCTCCATTCTCACTCACCTATGTAATGATATTAAGCATTCGCCAGCTTGATACTTTCATCTGCTCTGTGCAGTTTATACATATGTACATGTGTGTGTAGCATGTATTTATTTCATTCCTTTTTATTGCAATATGCCGCTGTCTAGGTAGCTGTCTTTTTCTTGCTGTTCACTTTTAGGCTGCATGGTCTTTTGCTCTGAATAACACACACGTGTTCTGTGTGGGTGGAGGGTGGGCATTCAGGAGAGGGGTTGTGTGTTTGTGAGGCAGATGCGTACAGAGGCACCTACAGATTATTCTAAGCACTCAGTCTTAGAGCCAGGAGGTGGTTTCAGGGTTATTTGCATGTGGCTTGCCTCTCTGCCTTCAGCCCCAGCTGTATAAACGCTGACAAGCGGAAGCCGATGACTTAATCTATTCCTTGCTGTCTGTGTAATGCGCCCTGTCCAGGCCTCCCTATCTGCTTAGGTGTGAATGTTTTTGGACTCCTGCTGGATGCGAAGGCAGGAAGAATTCTTTTCTTTCGGAACAGCTTCAGCTGTGCTGAGTCCTAGTCTGTGAAACTGGTTGGGAGCTTCCTTCAGAATTCAGAGACCAGAGTTAGAATTGCAGTCCCACTTCCCCCTGATTTTCACAAGTTTGGGGGATATAATTTCAAATTTCAGCTTTTGTTTTCTGTCCTTGTAGTCCTGGAAACAGTGAAGGCACAGTAAGTGTGTGACTAAGGCCATGGGAGGCTGGCACACTAGCGTCGTGGGCGCCGAAACATTTTGAGCTGTAGTACAAACATTGACCCAAGGCCCCGTGCTCTTTCATTTCCACTTTGACCAACTGGTCCTGACTCCTTCTCCTCCAGAAGCCGTTTCCAGCCAGCAGTGGAGAAGGGTACTGCTCTCTTCTATCTTAAAAAAAGATTTAAGTCAGGCAGTGGTGGTGTATGGCTTTAATCGCAGCACTCTGGAGGCAGAGGCAGGCGGACCTCCGTGAGTTCCAATCTGGTCTACAGAGTGAGTTCCAGGATAGTGAGGGCTACATAGAGACCCTGTCTTGAAAAACAAAACAAAAAAACAACAGAAAGATTTAAAGGAGGCCGGCAAGAGGCTCAGTGGGTGAAGGTGCTGCAGCCAAGCCTGGCGACCTGATTTCAGCCCCCAGTACCCATATGGGAGAAGGAGAACAGACTCCCAAAGTCGTCATGCCCTGACTTCCACAGGGTGGGTAGACAACAGAAAAATGTAATAACAAACCCTTTAAAAGATTCAATGGCCTTGGGTGTTCTTCCTAGCAGACACACAAATAAACATCGGGCAAGATGTGGTGGCACACGCCTTTGATCCCAGCACTCAAGGGGCAGAGACAGCAGACCTCTGTGCATTTGAGGCCAGTGTGCTGGTATATATAGAGAAGTTCTAGGCCAGCCAAAGTCACATAGTAAGACTGTCTCAAGACGAATAAAGAATAAAGAAATTGGTACAAGATAGACAGCATGTATTTATTTAGTCAAGGTGTTAATAGATTGTTATAGTAAAGCAAACATGCCTTATTAAAGCAACCAAAAGAGGAATTATTATTATTATTATTATTATTAATTTTGTTTTTAAGACAGGTTAGTCTCTGTGCAGCCCTACCTGTCTCGGAACTTGCTTTGTGGTCTCTGTTTAGTCCTAGCTGTCCTAGAACTTGCTTTGTAGATCAGGCTGGCCCACATGCTGGGATTAAAGGCGTGGTCTATCACACCCTGCCCTTAGAAAGCTTTTTAAACATCTTGAATTCGCTTGTCTCCTGAAAAAAGTGCTGAAGCTCACACACTGCCGGAGGTCTCTCATGTCAGGTCCTGTTTTGGAACATGCATTCTGCTTTTTGTGCGGTGAGGGCACTGTCTGCTGGAGGATGCTTATGGAAGGAGGTATGTCCCACGTCGTGTAGTATCTGTTAGCTTCCTGTGGGGTCCCACTGCGTTTCTGTACAGAGGTGGGGGTTACTGGGGAGGGGGAAGCTTTGCTCGCCACTCTAGGGTTTGATTTGGCTTTGTCTGGAACTGGTTAGTCTTGGAACTTGGGGAGCAAGTTCCTTGCAAGCACATAGGACAGTCCCAGCTTGCTGCTAGCTCTGTCAGTGCCCCAAGGCCAGCGAGAAGCCCCACGATTTTATTGCCAGTTTCCCGATAAATGAAAGCTAGCTCAAAAACTGGGTGAGAGTCAAGATGAGGGTAGTTGCTTGCAGTTGTCCAGTTGTCCTGGAGTGTTCTGGATGTCTCAATGATACTGAAACGATCCAGGGTCTTGAGCCTTCCCCGTGACCAGGTGAGCCTTGACCAGGTGTCCTTTCAGAAGTGTATATTCTGTCCACGGATGGTTCAGTGCTAAAGGGGCCTGCTGCCTGCTAACCTGGCTCTGTTTAGCAGAACTTGCATAAAGCTGTCCTGGCATCCTCGTGTGTATGGTGTTGCATACAAGCATGCACACACAATATATAAATAAAAGTAAACACGTTTCTAAAATTTAATTTTATTTCATTTGCGTGGGTATTTTGCTTGCTTGTGTATCTGTGTGAGGGTGTCAGATCTTGGAGTTAGAGACAATAGTTAGCTGCCATGTGGGTGCTGAGAACTGAACCCCAGTCCTGGAAGAACAGGACTCTTAACCACTAAGCCATCTCTCCAGCCCAGTAAACAAATTTTAAGGAGTATATTTAATTGTCATGTTACAATTCATGTTTGAGTCATGCTCTTGCTATGTAGCCTAGGCTGACATTAAGTTCTCCATCATGCCTTTCTCTCCTGGCTAAGAGCTGTAATTTATTTTTTCTGTTTTTTGAGCCTGGGTTTCACTGTATAACCCCAGAGAACCTGGACCTTTTACTAGGTCAGGCTGTCCTTGAACTCACAAAAGATCTTCCCATCATTACTCCCAGAGTACTGGAATTAAAGGTGTGTGCTGCCGAGCCCAGATTTTAAGAATGGTGTGCTTTAATTTAAAATATTTACTTAAAAACAAAAAACAAAACAAGTCAGCTGGGCATGGTGGCACATGCCTTCAATTCCTGTACTCTTGGGAGGCAGAAGGTGGGAGGGTCTTTGTGTTTGAGGCCAGCCTTGTCCAAGGACCAGCTTGGAGGACTTAGAGACCCTCTCTCAAAAACAAACAAACAAACAAACAAAAAACAAAATCTCCCTGCAGGTCGCCCTGCTCTTGTCTACCCCTTCAGACTTCTTAGCTACTTTAGAATTCTTCAAACATTTAAAATTCTTTAAGAGAATTTTCCGTAGGTAAAGCGGGTGCTGGGGTTGAGGTCCTGACGTCTGCTACAGGCGCGTGTAGTCGACACATTCCTTACACATCTCCGCCTGGCCCTAAGGGAGGAGAAACACTTGACGGATTTGGAAGGTTAGACCCCCTTGGGCTTTCTAGGAAAGCAAGAAAGCCAGAGAAAGTTGTTCCAGATGGAATGTGTATAGCAGGAGGTTTCCTCTCCTGGTGGGGTTGGGAAAGGGTTATTCAAGGAGACCTGCACCGGAGTGCAGGGGTGCGCCGGGGACTTTCCTTGAGAGAGATCTTGAAGTGATTTCTCCCCAGTCTCTGATAAATAATTGGAAGGAGAGGCAATGAATTTTTTTCTGACAGTTGCTTCTTACTGGGGGCTGGGGCTTCGTTTGCACGTGAAAGGGCGGCAGTTGGAGTGGTTGGAATCACAAAAGGCCCTGACTCTTTTCACATCAAAGTGTAAAAGAACCCCTAGGGGTGATGAATGGGGGCTGCTGGCCTCTTTCCTTGTAAACAAAGCTGAGGGGTGACCTCTAGATTTTTTTTTAATTAAAAGAAAACAGGGTTTCCTAGTGGTGAGTGCGGGCCGCTCCTGAAGTTTGACTGTTCTTCCTGGAGGGGATCTTTGTTAAGGTTGTGTGCTGGCCGTGCAGTTATCCAGGGGCCTGCCTTGGAAAAAGCTCCTGCCCAGGGTGGGCCTGCAGGGATTCCTTTGTCCCTACAGTAAGGCTAGACACGGTGGGATTTCTGAGCCCTGTGGTCCTGGGAAGGTTGAGAACTCAGATCAGTCTCCTCTACCCTCGACATCCAAAGAAACTCTGAAGTTGTTTGCCAGGGTGGAAAGCTGACTTTTAAGAAAGCTGGCAGTGGTCCAAAGGTCACTGTAAAGTTTTCACTTTGTGATTGACGATGGGGTTTCTTTTATGTAGTTAACAACAGGACTTTGCATGTGGTCAAAACCTTTAGCTCGTAGCTTTTTTGGTTTTTCTTGAGACAGGATTTCTCTAGCTGTGGAGCCTGTCCTGAAACTCGCTCTGTTGACCAGGCTGGCCTCGAACTCATGGAGATTCACCTGTCTCTGCCTCCCTAGTGCTAGAATTAAAGGTGTGCATCACCACCGCCCTGTTTTAGCTTTATGAGTAGTGTTTGGATCGCTTCGCAGTGTTGGAAGCAACACCAAGGTCACATTTCCTGGAGAACTAAGGATTGGGAGTTGCTGTCCAGACTGAGGGCGCATTCAAAGCTGCACCCTTATAAAACCCCTCAAGATTCTAAGCAGGACCTGAGCAGAACTGAGCAGCCTAGCCCAAAATTTGAAAGCTTTCTTGATTTTGTAACTGTTTGGTAACTGCCCTCGCCCTGTGTCCCATACTAGGCAGAAGATTGGAGGAAGGAGAAGCGGTCTCAGCTGGCAAAGAGCTTGGAGTTCCTGGAAAGGTGGCAGGGAAAACATGGTCTAGCAAAGATGTGCCATATTCGAGGCCTCTTTATCCACCTCGAGAGGAAGAGTGGGGAACACTAGAAGTTATCACTACTAGCTATGTGCACCCAGGCTTCATGTTTTAAGTATACAGGGATAAACCAACTAAAACAACTTTTCTTTTTACTGGGGTTTGAGCTAAAATTTAGGACGTCCTAGGTAGCCACTGCACCAGTGAGCATCGTCTTGAGTCCTACAGCCACTACTATTTAATGAGCACAGCCAAACACTGTTAAGTGTTTTCTATACTTTTATGTATATGTATCATTTTATGTATATGAGTGAGTAATCTATCTACATGTCCACCTCAATGCCAGATCCCACTGTGGATGGCTGTGAGCCGCCATGTGATTGCTGGGAATTGCATTCAGGTCCTCTGGAAATGCTCTCAACCGCTGAGCCATCTCTCCAGCTCCCTCTGCTAAGTATTTCTTAGACCTCCTTCCCTCTCTCCTTTCCCTGTTTCTTTCTTACTCTCTTTTATGCAGGGCTTCACTCTAAGCCTGACTGACCCTGGGTAGATCCATTTTCATTTCAATCTTACAACTTCTAATACAATTTCATTTTGTAGATGATAAAAGAACACATTAATTAGTTGATGAATCTGTGGCAGTTAAACTAGTCTCCTACTTTTTTTGTTTTGTTTTGTTTTTGTTTTTTTGTTTTTCGAGACAGGGTTTCTCTGTGGCTTTGGAGCCTGTCCTGGAACTAGCTCTTGTAGACCAGGCTGGTCTCGAACTCACAGAGATCCGCCTGCCTCTGCCTCCCGAGTGCTGGGATTAAAGGCGTGTGCCACCACCGCCCGGCTAGTCTCCTACTTTTATGGATAGATTTTGTAACGGGTCTCACTCAATAGCCCAGGGTAGCCTAGAACTCATCGGTAATCCTCCTCCCTCAATCTTCCAAGTGTTGGGATTACAGGCACGAGCCACCATGCCTAGTTTAGTTCCTACTCTTATGGACCCCTAAGACATTCACTCAGCCCCAGCTGTATTAGCTGCTTAGGAATGGGAGGCAGGGAAATACTGCAGGCTCTGGTTTGCCTGGAGGTTTGTGCTGGATCAATCCTTCTGGACTGTCATTGCTGATACTGCTAATGAGTACTAGATAACAGGTTGATCCAAGGGGATCCCTTCGGCAAGGTTGCTGCAGTCAGGAGCACCCTCCCCAGTGAAGGCACAAAGCTGATTAGGACGAGAGACTGAGGAGGCTAATGTGCCAGGTGGCTGGGAAGATTAGTCAAGTACAAACTGTGAGGGGAGGAGTTGGCTGTCCTGTCTGGACTGTCTCAGAGCTGTTACACACACACACACACACACACACACACACACACACACGAGTTTCACACTCAGGAGGTGCTTGTGGTCGGGCGCAGCCCCACACAGGTGCCAGGTGGTGGCCTTGCAGAGATCAATCAACCTCCTAACGGCTACAGCACGGCACAGCTGTTCCTCTTTTAGACCGTCTGTCAACATCCGGCAGAGACTGACTTCTTCCAGTGGCCCCTTGGTGCCTGAGATAGAAAATTTTCTAAATGTAAGGGTCTTCCAAGTGGGACCTATGTTTCAAGGGTGAGGCTGCAGAACAATGAAAAAAAATGCATAAAAACCAGTCATTCAGACCTTTAACCCCAGCAGGTGAATCTCCTGGTCTAGGAGTAAGTTCCAGGATAGCCAGGGTCACACAGAGAAAAAGGTTTTCACTACTACGAGATAAAGCTGGCGGACAGACTGGTTGACTCAGGGGTATTTGGAGCGGTCTTGGCTTTGTTGTTCCTCCCTTTGGGCCCTTGACCAAGTAACCATTAGCAGCCATTGGATTGCTTCTTACAGCCTTCCTGCACCCACTGCTGCCTCTTTCAGAAAACTGGTCTAAGGAACTCAAAACCAGTCAGACTTGGGTTTGTATTCTAGTGTCCCCCACTGCTTAGATGTATATAAATCTGGGAGAATTATCCCTTCTGCAGTCTGCTCCTTTTCTGTACATTAAAATAGGATTAAGCGTTTGTTGTCTTTTTTATTCCAGCAGATGCTAATTATGGTAGTGCAAACCTTTAAGTAACAACTATTAATACTAATTAAAAATTGGTATCACTTTTGAGGCAGTTTCATGTATCCTTCACTGGTCTGGAGCTTACTACATAGACCAGGCTAGCCTAGGAACTCATGGAAATCCACCTGCCTCTGCCTCCCATGTGCTGGAATTAAAGGCATGCACCACCACTCCCAGTCTTTAATTATCCTTAAAAATAATTTTGTGGTTCTGGGTGTTTTGCCTGCCTGTGTGTCTGTACACCACATGCATGCCTGGAGCGCACAGAGGTAAGGAGAGGGTATGAGATCCCCGAGCCGGGACTGGAGTCACAGGCTGTGGGTTGTCATGTGTATACTGGGGATCAAACCTAGATCCTCTGCTAGAGCCAACAGTGCTCTTGTTTTGTTTCATTCCTGAGACGGGGTTTCTGCTTCATGTAGCTCTACCTGTCCTGGAACTACGTAGATCAGGCTGGGTTGGAACTCAAAGCTTCCAGGTGGTAAATGCCATCATACCTGGCCCTTTGAGCAGCCAGTATTCACAATCAATGGCTCTGAGAATCTGCTTATAGAACCAGCAGTATGAGAAAGCTGTTCCAGGTCTTGCTGGCGGGGGCCTCTGTAGATTTTTCAGACTGACTTCCACCTGTTGTGGAATTTATAAGAGCCTGGACGGTTTGTTCACCCTGTGGGGATCAAGCCCAGGCTCTTCAGCATGCTAGGCATTGCTCTAACCCTGAGCTATATCCTCAAACCCTAGCTACCCCTCCTCTAAATCTGCATAATCAAAAATGGTAGAAAAGCCAGGTGGTGGCGGCAGCGCACGCCTTTGATCCCAGCACTCAGAAGGCAGAGGCAGGCAGATCTCTGATCTGAGGTCTGAGTTCCAGGACAGCCAGGGTTACACAGAGAAACCCTGTTTCTAAACAAACCAGCCAAAAATGGCACGTAAATTTATGAACTGATTTATCAATAAAATATGTCATAATTCCTATTGAAAGGTCATTGATATGGATTAATGTAGATAACTATCTAAAGAAAGTAGGTGTTCATAATTTTTTCCCTTTTATTTTTTTTTTTTTTTTTTTTTTTTTTTTTTTTTTTTTTTTTTTTTGGTTTTTCGAGACAGGGTTTCCCTGCAGTTTCTAGAGCCTGTCCTGGAACTAGCTCTTGTAGACCAGGCTGGCCTCGAACTCAGAGATCCGCCTGCCTCTGCCTCCCGAGTGCTGGGATTAAAGGCGTGCGCCACCACCGCCCGGCTTCCCTTTTATTTTAAGCAGGTAGAAGTGATGTTTTCCACTCAGGTTCTACATGGTAGTTCTTTTTTCTCAAAGTAATAACAGAATTAAATTATGCACGCATCGGGGTCTGTGCAGCTACTCCAGTGTCAAAGGGGGCAGTTGGAATAGGTGACTTAGGAGCCCCTGAGAGGTAGGGAGGCTCAGGTCTGAGGTGGTCTCCCCAGCCACTTTGGGGTTACCTGCCAGAGCTGGTATCCCAGGGGCCAGGAAGTGAATGCCGTCAGACATTTGACATGCCATGCTTCAGATTTCAAGGAGTTATTTTTAATTATGTATGTGTGTGCATGTGTGTGTATGTGTGTATGTGTGTGTGTGTGAGTATACGCACACTCACATGTCTCGGTCACGGAGAGGAATGAGGCCGATGTGGATTTATGTAGGTGGCTCCTAATGAGTATTTATTTGACCTTTCTTGCAAAAACAATCCAAAGTTTTTGTTCTGATACTAATTGGTCAGCTTGTTTGTTGTTGTGTCAAAGCCTGTTACTATGGAGATAGTTACGTTCTGTTGACCCAACTGTTGAAGACTGTATTTTAAGGCCTGGGCATAAAATCTGCAGAATTTTGTGAGTGGCGACTTCATTGGCCTTTTTAAACCAAGTTGCTTTAAAACACACAGCACAGGCAAACTTCCTGGCTAGCCATACCTGAATGTGACCTGCACTTCACTGTACAGGTAAATGTGTCAGCGGCATCTCATGATCGGCGTCTTGTCTGTTGTAGTCAGGGGGCATACCTTGGGCTAATGTTCAGATGTGTGAGTAGTTGCTGCCTATGCGGGACATCCCTCCCCCACCACCCGTCATAGAATTTTTTTTAAAAATATTTATTTATTATGTATACAATGTTCTGTCTGCATGTATGTCTGCAGGCCAGAAGAGGGCACCAGACCTCATTACAGATGGTTGTGAGCCACTATGTGGTTGCGGGGAATTGAACTCAGGACCTTTGGAAGAGCAGGCAATGCTCTT
The DNA here is from genome assembly GCF_903992535.2 of Arvicola amphibius. Taxonomy (NCBI): domain Eukaryota; kingdom Metazoa; phylum Chordata; class Mammalia; order Rodentia; family Cricetidae; genus Arvicola; species Arvicola amphibius. The sequence goes on along the minus strand of NC_052047.1, from coordinate 4,716,327 downwards.
AACCACTGAGCCATCTCTCCAGCCCCCGTCATAGAATTTTGAGCCTGTACCTAGGAACAATGTAGTCCTAACCCCAAGACCACCATCTGTGTTTGGGAGAGATGCATTCTGGGTTGGCTTCTAGACAGTTAAAATTGATAGTATCATTAAGCTGATGGACAGTTTTGGTGTCTTGGGTTATTTGGCACAATCTGTTGGCTGACCTGGTGGGATTTGCTGTCCAAAGCTCAGGGGTTCTTAGTATGCCTTCTGTTGGGCCCTTCTTCCCCGTCAGTCAATGCTTACCTAACATTTCTTTGTTATTGCTTGGGTCTTCATATTTTTCACCACTGAAAAGCTCCTTTTATCTTTCACAAAGTATATGGAAGTAAGATTCATTAAGGCCCAATTCAGAAAACTGGAGAGTGGTTGATTGTATATAATATTTTTTTCCTTTTATAGATAGGGTCCCACGTGTTCTATACTAACCTTAAACTCACCAGGTCCTTGCAACCGATCTGTCTCTTTCATCCCTGCTCCACTTGTCTGCTCCTTTATCTGCAGTCACTATCAGGAGAGTGTGGGGCTTTTAGGATGTATAGGACAGACCCTCTTTGCTCATGATGCCAACAGTCAGGGAAAGCTTCTTGGAGGCAGAGAATTGCTGCTCAGTGCTAGAGAGATGGCTCAATGGTTAAGAGCATGTATGACTCTAGAGAAGTAGATAATCAGTTCCTGGCACAGAAACACCAGCTCTGGGGAGATCCATTGCCTCTGGCTTCCTTGGGCATCGGTATGGCTGTGCACATACTCACCTCCATGTATGAATATAATATTGTGAGAAGGGTGCTCCCTATGTAGTATGGCTGTGTAGACCGGGCTGGCCTCAAACTCACAGAGACGTCTGCCTCTGCTTCCTAAGTTCTGGGGTTAAAGGCCCGGCAACACAGAGACATCTTTAAAAAAAAAAAAGCAACAACAACAAACAAAAAAACTGGTATTACTTAGGAGTCAAAAAGAAAAGAAAAGAAAAAGTGGTAGATGGGAGTGGCGGTGGCAGTGACGGTGGTCTAGGTAAAAGGAACTATTTGTACTCCATGAAGTACTTTTTTTTTTAAATATTTATTTATTTATTATGTATACAATAGTCTGTCTGTGTGTACATCTGCAGGCCAGAAGAGGGCACCAGACCTCATTACAGATGGTTGTGAGCCACCATGTGGTTGCCGGGAATTGAACTCAGGACCTTTGGAAGAGCAGGCAATGCTCTTAACCACTGAGCCATCTCTCCAGCCCTCCATGAAGTACTTTATGGGAAAAAAGGAAGATGAGAGGGGGCAACAGCACTCCCTCCCCCATCAGAAAAAAATCTGCTAGACTGTAAGGACTCTTCTGGAAAGAAACTGGTAGCCCGAGTCCGGAGAGCGGCGCACGGCCTGTGTCTCTGTGCCTAGCAGAATGGCAAGCCCGTGAGAAACAAGTGGGTTAGTGGTTTGATAGGATTTAATAGAATTTTACTTTTGGGGGGTTTCGAGATAGAGTTTCTCTGTGTAGTCATGGGTGTTCTGGAACTCTGTAGATCAGGCTGGCTTCCGACTCAGAGATCTACCTGCCTCTGCCTCCCAAGTGCTGGGGGATTAGAGGTGTGGGGTGCCGTGCTCAGCAGTTTGATAGGGTTTTAAATGAAGGCTGGAGTTGAGCCTGACATATAAGGGGATAATTAAGGTCCACAAGAGGGCTGGACACAACCCAGTGAGTTCCTCGTGGTTTTCGAGAGAATGGAAAAGGATTTGTTGGTGAATTGGGTGTGAAAAAAACAGATGTCCAGAGCAACCAATTTTGAATCCTTTGGCTCTGCATGGAGATTCTGTGTCCTTAGGACAAGGACAACAGGATTGATCCGGTACCCGCCCCCTCTGAACATGAGGAATGAAACTGTATGCCACAGTGTACACAGGGAGTTTGGAGGACTACTCTGTACAGTTGGTTTATCTTCCCTTCTAGTTGGTGGGATCCAAAGATTGAACTCAGCTTCTTAGACTTGCCGCAGGTGCCTAGAAACAGCAAGCTGTCACTGACCAGGTTCACTTTCTGAGTAGCCACAGTTGGACACGCCTCTCACCTAGAGTCGAACTATTTGTTGTCTAAGTCTGGAGTTCATTGCAGGCCGGTGCTCAAGGTGTGCAGTTGTTGTTGTGCTGAGGTTTCCAAAGACAAAGAGAAGTGGGGATGCCCAGAAAGAGAAAACAGTAACAAACCAGTGGCGATTTAGTAGCAAGACTTGCAAACGGGCGGTGGTGGCGGGCGCACGCCTTTAATCCCAGCACTCGTGAGGCAAGGCAGACGGATCTCTGTGAGTTCGAGGCCAGCCTGGTCTACAAGAGCTAGTTCCAGGACAGGTTCCAAAAGCCACAGAGAAACTCTGTCTCGAAAAACCAAAAAAAAAAAAATGTTCTTCTTCATGGCTGTCATGGGCATTTTGCGAGCCGCACGGTGGCTCAGCGTGTAGGGCGCTTGCTTGCGCGTGTCCGCGTGTCCGCGAGTTCGAATCCCGTGTGTTGTGTTGTGTGCTGCTTGTGCCGACCTGTCGCGCGCGTGGTGTCTCGTCCACGCCGCGTCTTGTGGAAAAAAAAAAGTTTTAGCCGGGCAGTGGTGGCGCACGCCTTTAATCCCAGCACTCGGGAGGCAGAGGCAGGCGGATCTCTGTGAGTTCAAGGCCAGCCTGGTCTACAAGAGCTAGTTCCAGGACAGGCTCTAAAAAAGCTGCAGAGAAACCCTGTCTCGAAAAACCAAAAAAAGAAAAAAAAAAAAAAAAAAAAAAAGACTTGCAAAGACTGGGGTGTGGCTAAGCCCTGAGGGCTTTCCCTATCAGCAAAAGCAGTAGTTAAGGACACCACCTTTGTGCCTCAAGGGCTGGCAGTCTGCCTAGATACCGTGCATAATGAAGGAAAAGAGAATTTAAAAATGAGTGAGAGTTGGCTTCTGCCCTTAGAAATAGTCATTTTTGTTGTTGTTTATTATATACAAGAAGGATCTCATGTAGCCCAGGCTGGCCCCAAACTTTACAAAACATGACCTTGAATTCCTGTTCCTTTTGCTTCCTTCTAAGCACTCAGATTACAGGTGATGCTCTAGTCAACCACTCCTTTTTTTTTTCCTTTAAAAAAAAAATCTTTGGCTTTAGAATGTTCTAAAATATATATTGAACATTGTGGAATATTTTTTAGCCACGGTGGCTGAGGTATGTATGGTGCTGTCATTGCTCTTGGTTCCTATGATGGGCAAAGATCTCAGGAGTAGAACTTTTGGTGACCTTTCAGGAGGGTTTATACTGAGGGGGGATGGGAACTAATGACTCTTGTTAAAATAAGCTGGCCAGTGGGTGGTGGCAAGCTATGAGGAGAGATTTATGAGCAACATCCTGTTCTGGAATCATTGCTGGGGACGGAAGAGGGGGAGAAACTGCTGTATAAATCAGGAAGGCAGCTCCGGAAACCGTGTTGGCCACTGGAGGGTCTAAGGATGACTCTTTACTATGTTCTGCATAACATGTGGTTGAAGAGATTCCATGGGTCCTGTTCTTGAGTCCACACAGGGCTGAGTTAGGTGGGTCCATTTCCCTAAAGGGAAAACATCAGAGCAAAGACAGAGAGACTTGGTACTGTGGCCTAGAGTCCTATGGTCTTCGTTTGCTTCCTGAATTGTGAAGAAAAAGAGAGGGGAGCCATCTGGGGGAGAAAGTGGGAGATTGTGCGGATTTTCCTGGGTCTTAGTTTAAGCCCATCCCTCCATGGGTCACCTGCTTGTTCCTCTCACAGTTTGTAGCAGTTCTGACTCAATGCAGGGTGTGTTTGGGAAACCCAACATCCTGACCAAAGGAGAAGCAGCTAACCAGCTCTCCCTTTCCTCAATGAAGGGCAAATCCAGTGGGAGAGTGGAGTCTAAGATGAGGGCTGGAGAGATGGCTCAGCAGTAGAAGACACTTATTGCTCATTCCGAACCAAGAGTTCAGGCGTTCACAGACACTGCACTCGTTCAGCTTATAGGTACACACACACACACACACACACACACACACGTGCGTGCATATACACACACACATAGCAATTTTTTTCTCCTTAAAAAAGGATAAGATTGGAATGTAGCTGGATTGGCAAAGTGCCTGTCTTGCATGCACAAAGCCCTGAGTTCCATTCCTAGCATTGTATAAACTAGGTGTGGAGCTAAAGGCATTCTCAGCTAGACCCAGGCTCGCCTGGGATACCTGTGGCTCCGTCTGGGATACCGCCTGCCTGTGCCCATGTTTAGAAGTCTACAGACCGCATAGTATAATGAAAGGTACCTGGTTTTTGTTTTTGTTTTTGATGTGATTATTTCATCTGCCAGACTGGATGATGCTCACCTGTAGTCCCAGAACTCGGGAGGGAGGCAGAGGCAGAGGAATCTCTGAGTTTGAGGATAGCCTGGTCTACAAAATAAATTTCAGGATAGTCAGGGCTACACAGAGAAGTCCTATCTTGAGAAACAAAGGTGTATTAATCTAGATAAGTTCATATATAACAGGTTTGAGAGAGAATAATTCAAGTTGTTTAATAGACTTACACCACTCCACTTATATACTTAAAGATAATAATTATGTCTTTAAATTATGAATAGAGATTTGTTGTAGAGGTAAATTTACTATGCTTCGTACTAAAATGTTTTTATACTGGCTTCCACCACCGGTGTCACACGTACTCTACACATACACGTGTGTGTTCAGAGACTACGCCTTCATTTCTGTGTTAGTCAGCTACTGTATTATCAGTGTGATAAAACCCAAGGGAGAAGTTTGTTTTGTCTCTTGATTTCAGAGGTTTCACTACAGGGTGGCTTGGTCCCTGTGACAGCACAATGTGTCATGGTGAAAGTACTCATAGGGGACTTGCTAACCCCATGTTGGCTAGAGAGAGACACATTGAGACCGGAGCCCCACTATCCCTTTTAAGGGCACACCCAGGGAACTTTTTTCCTCTAGGTCCTCCATCTTCTACAAGTGCCTCCACTTCTCAGTGGCTCTGCAGGAGGCAATCTAAGCTTTTACTACAAGGGACTTTAGGGGACAATCTATATCCAAATTGCAACCTTCGTTTTCCCAGCGGGCATGTGAACACGAGTTGTATTTCAGGCACTGTTCTATTCGGCAACGACCTGGCCGCTATCAAATATCAGGTGTCTAAAGAGCAGGGATGAAGCAGGGTCATGGAGCAAGGCTGGGATAGACTATCAGGTGGACAAGGAAGGAAGCTCATGCTCTTTCAGCACATTGCCCAGAAGTGGGACAGAGGACTGGAACCAGGGTTGAAGATAAGTTTTTATTTATATGAGACAGTTTCTCTGTGTAGCCCTGGCTGTCCTGGAACTCCGTGTGTAGGCCTGGCTGTCTGCCTCCTGAGTGCTGGGATTATAAAGGTGTGTGGAGGTAGCTGGGCCTGGAGACAGAACGCACAGAGTAGAGAGGTGACCTGCGCACTCTGCATGTTTCAGGGGCTGTGGAGTGGTTTCCCCGGCCTGGATGGTAGGTTTGGTTAGGACCATCTGCAGGAGCTTTGTTAACAGAGATGGCAGCTGCCAGAGGAAGCTCCCTGGTGTTTGTGTTGCAGTTGGGAAACCCCTGGCAATGGGTGGGAGTCATCCTTTTTCTCTTCTTACAGAGAAAACAGAAGCTCAGTAATGTAGGAGCCAGATTCCTGGTACTCAACTTCTGTGGCTGTTACTCACAGGAAGGAATCTAGTCTGGGAATTTACGTTTGCTAGCATATTACTTTTTTGTTTTGTTTTTGACAGTCTGACTATATAGACCAGGCTGGCCTCACGCTTGTAATCAGCCTGCTGCCTCCTCCATGGTTACAGACAGGCATGTGTCATGACACCCAGCTCACCCATAGCATGTTACTTTTCACAGGTCTCTGCTCAGTTACTCTGACTATTGCCTTGACACTACAGAATGTCTGGGCCTTCTGGCCCCAGTCCCCTTCTTCACTGGATGTGATATTTCTGAGCCCATCAGTTGAGTGAGTGTCACCTTTTCTGTGACTAAGTGAGGATGAACTCACACCCCCAGTCCTGGGCTGACAGCCTGGATTAACCAAGCCCCCATAGCCTATTTATGAGGCTGATTTCACTTCGTTAGAAGCTTGTCGAGGGGCTTCTTTTCGGAGGTGTAAAGCCCTTTGCTGTGTTCTCAGCTGTCGATGAACAGCCGGAGTTTACAGTATTGAGCGGTGTTAACACCGTTGCAAACTGTGTTGGAAGCACAGGGGGGTCCTGGGGACTGGGAGAGAGCCTGTGATCCATCATCTGGACTGGGAGAGAGCGGGTTTCATGCCTAAGAGAGCGAGCCAGATGGATGTTTCAGAAGAGGTGCCTAGAACATTTTCTTCTGTTGTGCGAGCTGTCTGTTGCAGCCCAAAAGTCTCCCGAGAAAAGAGAAAGGAGGCAGTAGGTTCAGTGGAAGACGTGGCCCACCCTGGGTCCAGGGAGTTAGAAGCAGAATGTCCCGTGAGGACAAATTCACATAAATGCCAAAGAATTAGTCTGGGGAATGGGGGGGGGGTGAATAAAACTGTTTCTTCCATAACTGACTACAGTAAACATCAAAACACTTTGACTGAAGATGGAGGGTTTGGGGCTGAAGCCCCGTGTTCAGGTTCAGTCCCAGCTCTGTTTACAGTGGGTCTGCATCTTCAACCCTTGTCATCCCTACACTCTGGGGTTGGAGGCAGGAGGATCAAAAACTGAAGACCTCCTTGAGTAGGTAGTAAATCTGAGGCTAGCTGACTGCATGAGATCCTGTATCAAAATTTTTTTTTTAAAAAAGGTAGTTTTTGTTTGTTTGTTTGTGAGATAGAATCTCATGTGTTCAAACTCAAAGATCTGCCTGCCTCTGCCTCCCTAATACTGGGATTAAAAGTGCACCCCACACCCAGCAGTACTGCTTCTTTTGAATGTGGTCACTAGACAGGATAACCCAGCATTAACTTGCCAGTGGATGGATTTGAATTTGCTAAGAAGTTGAGGCTGGAATTGCAAGCATTTATCGCTGCGCCTCGCTTGCAAATTTAAATTAGATTATATCTCTTGGTCCTAGCCAAACTAGCCAGGGCTAGTCCCTGGAAAAAAGGAAATAAAAGAGGTGAAGGAATGTAGCAGAAAGAGAGATAAGAACACCTGGGCCGGGAGATCAGGATTTCACTCTGGTGGAGAGGGTGTGGGGGAGGGGTCAGAGGCTCCAATTTCGACCTTGGTCTTGTCTCCTTGTGGGAGTGTTTGTAGGTTTTGAAGCCGGAGGTCGGAGGTTGTGAGTCCTTCTAGCAGGAGCTAATTTGGTGGCCTTTTGGGGGAGTGGATTAGCCCTGGTGAGGCTATAAGCAGAGACCGGTCTGGTCAGGTTCAGCGCCCAGCACACCTGGCTGCTCTCTCTGCTGGAGGGCTGCAGAAAGTGTGGCTTCCAGGTGCTGGGCTACGGGAAGAACCAGCAGATCTCCCCCACCCTCACACACACCCACCTCTCTCACCCCCCCCCTCCCCGCCAGGAGTAAAAAGCGTGCCGATAGTCCTTTGGTTAAAGCTTTCCACGTACCTATAGCCAGGCAAAAAGCTATCTTTTGCTTATTTCTGGATGCAGATTGACTTGTAGCAAGAGGAGGAGCACCTAAGGAATACACTAGCATGGATGTTTTCTCCGTTTTAGAGGACTGATGTTTTTCTCATCCATCCATTGATCAAATCCTTAGCCAGGAAGAGCTTTTAAAAGAAAACCAGACTCTCATAGATGATCAGGATGACCCGAGGCTGAAGATGTAATTCAGTGGAGGGAGGGCATCCCTGCTTTGTAAGAGGCCCAGGGTTGTATTAAATCAGGTATGGTGGTGCAGGATTGAATCTCAGCACTCAGGAGACCGAGGCAAAAGAACTGGAAATTTGGGGCCAGCCTCTGCCACCGAGCAAGCTGGAGGCCAATATGTCTATAGAAATAATCTCCCACCCCATGGTGTGTGTGTGTGTGTGTGTGTGTGTGTGTGTGTGTGTGAGCGTAGACAAGGTCTTGCTGTTTAGCCCAGGCTAGCTTCAAACTTCTGTCAGTCCAAAATTAAGGGCACATGAAAAGGCTAGGGAGGTCTTACCCAGAGTCTGGTGGAATTCTATTGATAGAATCAAATATTTTGTTAGACCTAACAATTGACTGTGAAAATTGCTTGCATAGAAACAATATTATTTTTTCAAAGAGTTATTTCAAATAAGATTGTTAAATAACAATTATAACAACTCTCTGAGAATCTTTTTTTTTTTTTTGAGAAAAGGTTTCTCTATGTAGCTTTGGAGTCTGTCCTGGAACTCGCTCTGTAGACCAGGCTGGCCTCAACCTCACAGAGATCCACCTACCTCTGCCAACCAAGTGCTGGGATTAAAGGCGTGCGTCACTACTGCCCGGCTCTCTCTGAGAATCTTAAAACAAGACTGTGGACATTGTTTATAGTCAAAACTTGTCTCAATTCCCTTGTAACCTGGTATTGTAAGGGTTCCTTCCATCCTGTGACTCAAGGTTTTATCTTGTCAACCTGTTGTCCTATCTAGAGTACCTCAGAAAACATTCTAGAGTCCCATTTACCAAAGGAAGCAAAGGGCAAAAGAAAGTCCTTAGTAGAAATACTGTAAACTAGGCAGGACGTGGTATGACGTGTCTTTAGTTCCAGGATTGGATAATGGAACTTTTTGAGCTGTCAGGTATACATACATAAATACATACATACATACATACGCTACACACCTGCGTATGTGCACGCACGCGTGCACACACCCACACCCACACCCCACCCCACACACCCGTATGTTTCTTTTCCTTTTTTCTTCTGTTTGTTTTCTTTCAAGACAGGGTTTCTGTGTGTAGCCCTGTCCCGGAACTTACTTTGTAGGTTAGGATGCCTTTGAACTCACAGAGATTCGCCTGCTTCTGCCTCTCTGATGCTGGGATTAAAGGTTTTTATAGTTTGCTTTTTTTATTAAAATATTTATTTATTATGTATACAATATTCTGTCTGCGTGTATGCCTGTAGGCCAGATGAGGGCACCAGACCCCATTACAGATGGTTGTGAGCCACCATGTGGTTGCCGGGAATTGAACTCAGGACCTTTGGAAGAGCAGGCAATGCTCTTAACCGCTGAGCCATCTCTCCAGCCCTATAGTTTGCTTTTTGAGATTGGAATTCTCTCTATATACTGGCTGACTTTGAATTTATAGATACTTCTGCCTCTGCCTCTCAGTGATGGGATTAAGGCATGAGCCACAACCACCTCTTGAGTTGGTCTATATATTGATTTCCTAGCTAGCAGAACTGCATCCTGAGACCCTGCACAGAGTTGGTCTACATATTGAGTTCCTTTATGTAGCCAGAGTCATATACTGTGACTTGGTCTTGGCAGTAATAGAACTATTTTTTAACAAATTTGCTTCCCTCTCTTAAATTTTGAAATGAGTTTTTTTTTTGCTTCCCTCTTTTAGATCTTGAAATGAGCTTTTTTTTATTTAAAATTTTATTATATGTGTGGTGTTTTGTCTGTATACAGGCATGTGTACCAGGTATGTGCAATGTCCACAAAGTCTAAAAGGGGACATCAGATTCTCTAAAACTGGAGTTACTGGGAGTTGAAAGTGCCGGGAATAGAACGAGGCTCCTGGAGGAGCAGCCAGCTCTTACTTAGCTTGAGCCATCTCTCTAGCCCCTTCCCCTTATAAAGAACTAGTGGTGTGAGGAAACAGATACAGGTATTTATTGATGCTTTCTATGCAGGATTAGGTGTTAAAAAAATAAATGCATAAAACAGACACATGGTTGTCCAGCTCCTCTGATGGGCATACTTTAGTGGGAGAGGCAGAAACCAAAACTTGAAATTGACCTAACGAGGGATTGGGATTTAGATTGAGGATTAGTGTTTGTCTCTAACTCCACCAGAAAAATCCAGAGTAAACTGGAAAGGTAGGAAAGTCAAGTTTGGATAGAAAGGAGGTGACACGCAATGATACTTCCTAGGTGATTATCACAGGATGAGTGGAGGAGCCCCGGAGGAAGGGTCATGCAGTTTGGAGCTCAGTGTTGTGTGACAAGGAGGGGCCAACAGAGGCTTAGATGATAGATGATAGATAGATAGATAGATAGATAGATAGATAGATAGATAGATAGATAGATAGACAGACAGACAGGCAGATAGATAGGTAGATGATAGATAAATAGATGGCAGATAGATAATATGTAGATAATGATAGATAATAGGTAGATGATAGATAGACAGACAGATAGACTGATAGACAGATGGATGATAGGTAGGTAGGTAGATATGCTTTCTATGACTGCGGTGAGAGGAAGGGGTTTTGTGCTGAGCATTTGAAGGGCTCTGCACAGAGAAGCATGGTGTTTGAATTGTGTTCCCAGGACCTGAGAGTTCAGTATGTGTTACAGTCGGTGTAGAGCTGAGAAGCAAGTGTGAAGCTTTCGGTGATGGATGCCACAGTCCTGGTGGATGTCACAGCCCGTGGCATGCTCTTGCCTGCTCGGTGGATGAGGCAAGGGTTTTGTTTTGCTTTGTTTTCCAAGTCTCCTGGGCTTTGTCTTCAAATCTGTAACCAAGGCAGAGTGAGAGCACTGTTGTCAGGTCGCCCCCAGGACCGAATAAGTGGATCCTGCTGACATTCTTGGAACAGGGTCTGGCACACAGCCGTCCCTAAGAGTACAGTGGCTGAGGGTGCCTGTCTCTTTACATGGCATTGAAATGAACCTGGGCCTCCTGCAGAACCATGGCACAGGCTGTCATGGAGGTCTGAAGGAGCCTTGGTCTTCTCAGTTTTAAGGGGCAGCGTGCACACGTGTTAGGGTGCTGAGGGCTGGAAGCTGGTTTCTGTGTGTTCTCTGGCCTCACCCTTTCCCCTTGCCTCCTGCATAATTACCTGTTCCCTCGCCTGTTTTCCCACAGCATTCCAACTCTGTGGCGGTATTTTCCCACTGTGTTTTACGGTGTGTGCTTCTTGTTGGAAACCAAGTCCCTCGGGGTGTTCAGGACTGTGTGGTTAGTCATGGCACATCCCAGGGCCGGGAGAAAGCCTCTAGTGCTGGCACATTCTGGGCTCTTGATAAATGTTTGTTGAATTTATTTGGAAGGTTTGCCAGGGAGTTGCCCTAACTTATAATTCAGGAGAAAGGTCCTCCTGAGGGAGAAGTCTGGGCCTGTTGCTAGGGGAGGGTGTTTTCACTCCTTCATGCCGCAAGTATTTATGGTGCCTACTGCACATGGCGTTGTGGGGGATACCGCGATGATTCAGACTCGCACTCTGCCCTGGGTTGTGTTGACTCTGATCGTCTTAATTATGGGTATACTGGAAGCAGTAAGTGGTTGCTGATAGGCATGATGAGAAACGCACCGTGAAGTGGCTTCTTTGCATCCCAGGCTCTGTTTGGAAGTGTGACTCCTTTGATCAAGGAATCTTGGAGTTTGTTTTTTTTTTTTTTTTCCCACCACGTCTCATTGCTCAGGTTTCATTTTTATACTGTGACGGAATCTGTCTGGTCAGTCAGTCGCACAGGGCTGACGTCCATGCCGAATGTGCCGGTTGGATTTTAATCCCGAGTAGATACGACTCCATCTGTGCGAGGTGTCGGGCTATGCCCCTTGGCCTTAGCTAAAATAGTTCCATGAGTTCTAGCAAAATTTCCTGGGATTTTCTTCATAGTCTGTGTTGGGTGTTACCGTTGATTAGAGGCGCCTAGCTTTGCAGCTCTATTATAGCTGTGTTTTGAATCTACTGGCTGGCTCGTCTTTGTGTTTCTCCCTATAATTTCCTGGCACCTTCGAACACCCTCCCCCCTTAGCTAGAGAAGGCCAGCATGCTCTGTTTGCCTATAAAGTTGCTCAGATGAGTCCTATAAATCAGGAAACTTGCCCCGTTTTAGCCAAGGAGTGTTCTCCTGGCGTGTTCGCCTCAGGCCTTCCAACTCTATTGGTCTTAGGACTCCTGAGGCTGCTAAATTCTTCTACCCTGGAGTCCTGTGCATTGCCCCTGCCACTGTGAGCACATGGGCAAGGGCTGGTCCACCAAAGCCCTGGGTAAATATGCGTGGATTAGAGGAGCCGATAAGCATGAAGTATGAGGGATGGAAGGGAGTTTTAAACTGCCCCTTTCTAAGGAGGGTAGTTAAGAGTTCTTTGTGACAGCTGGGCAATGGTGGTGCACGCTTTTAATCCCAGGCAGAGGCAGGTGGATCTCTGTGAGTTCAAGGCCAGCCTGGTTTACAAGAGCTAGCTCCAGGACAGGCTCCAAAGCTACCATAAGAAAATAAATAAATAAATAAATAAATAAATAAATAAATAAATAAATAAATAAGTTCTTTGTGAAACTTTTATTTGGGAACTTTTAAAATATCCTGCGAGAGTAACTGAAGTGTCAATTAAATGTAGAAGGGTCCAGATGGGCATGGAAACCTCGCGTACCTTGTCCACTAGACTGGCGAACACTGGGAGTTTGACAACGTGTATTGTTGCTAAGACTGGAGGTGTTCGGTGCTGTGTCTGGTGGGAGGCAGGATCGTCCATACATCTGGTCTTTGTTCTGTTTCTGGGCACCAACTCCTAAAATCCTTGGTGTCTTCAGAGTGACCATTGTCCTATGTTATGTTGGCTGATAGAGGCAGTCACCCAAACACCAAGGGCGGGTTAAATTCAGCCTCACCTACGCAAATAAATCGCAAGTAATAAGAAGATATGGGTTATAAGGAAGTTTGAGACCTACTACCTCTGTAATAAAAGGATTCCAAACCCACCAGTTAATTAGAAAACCAGGCAGTTCATGCTGTGAATAGAAACCTATTAAGTAATAGCTTATAATTGTTAATCGGTATTAAGACATTTTTGAATGAGGCGATAGTATTTTGTTTATGTTGTTTGAAGTGTCTGCCTTTATCTATTTAGACCTGGAAAATGATAGTCCTTGAATTCCCGCGGATGAAATAGAACGGAAGAGGCTCAGCACCTGCTATTTCAGCACCTGCTAGTTCAGCACCTGCTAGTTCCCTCGACCTGGTTGCAGCTATTCCACTGGCAGCCCCTCTTTCCTCCCTAGAATCTGCAGTGTGCAGGTGCCCGTGTGCTTGCAGATGGGTGCCCCATGTGCTTGCAGATGGGTGCCCCGTGTGCTTGTGGGGCAGGAACGCTGGCTCTGTTCCCGGCCATTTCCTGGCTCAGAAGTAGGACCTTGAGTCATGGGGGGTCTGCCCTGTACTTGACAGTCAAGGATTTAGGGTTGAGAATGAGTCGGCCCCTTGTGTGGAAGCCCCAGTTCTTCAGTAGGTGCCGGCTACTGGCTTAGCCCGGCCTGAAGCCTCAGAGCTTGTTTGAGGCCGTCAGATACCTGCAGGAGGATCTAGCCAAAGGTCGTCCATTAGCTAGCTGCATTAGACAGAAAAGTTAAGAACAGTCAGGGCATGGGAATCATTGCTCCGAAACTGCACACCACAGGGGAACTACAGGGTCTCTCGGACCCCTGAGGTCTCCCCAAAGCAGATTCTGATTGCAGCCTTGGGCTCTGAGGCTGAGTGAGAGGGTAAAGAAAAGGAATCTCTTGTCAGTCGTGTCTTGGGTAACATGTTCTTGCTGTCCTCAGTCCATGTTTATCTGAAAAAACTGGGGCTTAAGTCTTGTGGGTGAGCAAGGTGAAGCTGTCCAAAAGGGTGTGTCCCCAGAAACTTGGTAAAACTCCCAAAATAAAGGCATGAGTTATAGAATTGGAAAGGTTCCCACTGACCTATTTTGTTTGTTTTTGTTTTTATGTTGTTTGTTTGAGACAAGGGCTCATAAACCCCAGACTAATCTAAAACTCCTGGTGTGGCTGAGGCGGACTTGGAGCTGATTCTCATGCCTCTGCTGCCCAGCGTGTTTCCCCTGTGTTGACTTAGGTGTGCATGTGGAACACTGGTACTGCACCCTGGCTCTCTGCAGCTGTGCAGGTGCTTAGCTGTGCGTGTAGGGTGCTGTTAGTTGGCACTGTCTTAGCCAGCGGTGCTCAACCTTCCTACTGCTGAGACCCTGTAATAGTTCCTCATAGAGGTATTTTTGCTAATTTACGACTGTAATTTTGCTTCTGTTATGAATCACAATGTAAGTGTCTGTGTTTTCCAAAGGTCTTCGGTGACCCCTGTGAAAGGGCCATTGCTCCTCCCCTAAAGGGGTCAATAGCCACAGGTTGAGAACTACTGGTAGCCTATTTTGAATTTCTTTAACCATCCATATCTTTTGGTCTCCGTTCTCTATGAAACATCAGGTAAAGGAAATAGTATAGAGCCTAGTTTACTTTAAATAGCTTTTCCCATCCTTATCCTTAGTCACTGGAAAACAGTAGGCAATTCTAGACACTGAATTTCCTTCCTTCCTTCCTTCCTTCCTTCCTTCCTTCCTTCCTTTCTTCCTTCTTTCCTTTCTTTTCCATGACAGGGTTTCTCTGTGTATTTCTAGCTGTCCTGGAACTCACTCTGTAGACCAGGCTGACCTCCAACTCACAGAGCTCTTCCTGTCTCTGCCTCCTTGAGTGCTGGGATTAAAGGCATGTACCACTACCACTTGGTTCTTTTTTCTTTTTTAAGATCAAATATATATATGAGTGTTTTATATGAATGTATACCTTATACTAGAAGAGGGAAGGCATCAGATCCACTATAAATGGTTGTAAACCACCCATGTGGTTCTGGGAATTGAACTCAGGACCTCTGGAAGAGAAACCAGTGCTCTCAACCTCTGAGCCAACTCTTCAGCCTGGCACTGAATTTCTTTTAAACCCCAAATATTTCTAGAGAAAACGTAACCAGCTCAAAAGTAATTCCATGCAGATGTAGTGCCAGATAGCAGGAAAGCTGTTTTTCTAAAGATCAGGGACTATTTCCTCAATGTAATAAGCTTTTTTTGTGTGTATGTATGTTAGTGTGGCTGTGCATGTCCGTCGTGTGTGTGTCTGTCTGTGTGTTTGTCTCTGTGTTCATTTTTTCAGTCTCATGTAGCCCAGGCTGGCTTCAAACAGGCCAGGGCTACCTTGATCTTGAAAATCTCCAGCTTCCATAGTGCTGGGGTTTACATAGTCAACTCCCTGCTCAGCTAACAATAGCATTATTAACATTTTTGTAATTAGCATCATGCACGTATATGATGTGTGTATATGTGTGAGTTGAGATTAGAGTCCGTTCTCTCTACTGTGTGGGTTCCTGGTGGTCAGACTTGACAGCAAGCACCTTCGCCCGTTGAGCTAGCTCAGCCATAGCTTACTTAGAGAGACTTGTGGAGCACTGCCATTCTGAGGCTGGACCCTGGTGACAGACTGTCGTGCACTGTGGAGTCTGAGGCTGGACCCTGATGACAGACTGGAGCACTGTGGAGTCTGAGGCTGGACCCTGATGACAGACTGTGGAACACTGTGGAGTCTGAGGCTGGACCCTGGTGACAGACTGTGGAGCACTGTGGAGTCTGAGGCTGGACCCTGATGACAGACTGTGGAGCACTGCCGTTCTGAGGCTGGACCCTGATGACAGACTGTGGAGCACTGCCGTTCTGAGGCTGGACTCTGGTGACAGACTGTGGAACACTGTGGAGTCTAAGGCTGGACCCTGGTGACAGACTGGGGAGCACTGTGGAGTCTGAGGCTGGACCCTGATGACAGACTGTAGTGTGCTTTGGAGTCTGAGGCTGGACTCTGTGGTGCCAGGGCTTTTATCTCTATCCCGAACCTTACCAGAGGCATGACTCTGTGAAAGCTGGCCATCTTAGGAGGTTCGTTTTCCTTATCTGTGTTCAGCAAGGGTGGTGACACTGGGGCTGAGGGAGGCCTGTGGCAGGAATTAACTTAGTCCTATTGAAACATGGAAACAGGGCTGCTCAATAATAAGTTACATTTCTTAACTATAAATCGTTCCCAGCACTGCTGTTGACCTTGGACTCTGGTCTAAAGACCCCAGGGGCTCTCATCCTCATGCCTGGAAGAAAGGGACGTTTAGGTGAATTTTCAGGGGGCAACCCCTTAAATTAAGCATCTCCCAGCATTTCCAGCATGAGGCTAGCCCTAGTTTTGGGGTGTTCCTGCTTTATGAAGATGCTAACAAGCTTGTCAACAGGGAGAAGTTCCAGCTGTGAGTTCACCTTGTCGGAGTTCTAGTTGGATTAGCAGGGGAACTCAAAATCTAGTCTGACTATGACAACCTCAGTCTCTATTGCTGGAGCTTCCTCTCTCCTTTCCCCCTTCCTTGTTATGTGTCTGGGAAATGAGTACCCCCAAACCACCAACCTCCCTTGCCCTTGCCCCACTCCCCGCCCTGGAACTTCCTTAAATAGATCTTAGAACATAGGCTTTGAAATAATTTTAGCTCAGTAAACTATAGATTTTTTTTTTAAAAAATGCTATTAAATTATTTTTATTTGTTTTTGTGTGTCTGTGTGTAAGGATGCCCAAAGAGCCTAGAAAGAAGGTGTCAGATCCTGGAGCTAGCTAGACAGGTGGTTCTGAGTCATTCTATGAGAATTAGGGAAATGGAACTCAGGTCTTTTGCAAGAGCAGCAGACACCCTTACCCGGGCCAACTACTGCTCTTGGAAATCTTTAATAATAACTGACTTTATTTAACTTTCTGTCCCTATAACCGTCCTATTTTCAAGATGTTTGGAATTTAGCCAGAAGGTGGAATTCCCGGTAATCTTCCAGTACGACCGAGGAGGAAACAATTCTAATCTCCCCTGTTACACAGAGAGCTGGAGGCCAGCCTGTGATACTTGACACCGGTTGACCACCACCCCCAATTAAGAAAATCATAGAACATGCCAGTAGTTGATGTGTGTCGGAGGTCAGGTCTTGAGTGCCGACGATTGTGTGTGTAATTTCTCCCCCTCCCTCAAGGCAAAAACATCCCCAAGAGACTTGAAAATAATCCTATTTTCCAATCCTTGAGTCCTCCCCCTTGTTTTCTTGTGTCTTCAGGGAAATTTTGGGGTAGTTTGAGACTAGGAAAAAGCTGCTAAGGAACCGATGACTGTTGGCTGACTGGAGTAATATGGGTTGCTTTGATTTGCATTTCTCTCTCTTTCTCTGAGACACGGTCTCCTGGCATACCCCAGGCTGACCTACTTTTAACTCTCCCTGCGGCAGCCTCCTGAGTGGCCCGTGGTCACTTACCTTTGAGAGTTTACAGAACGCTATGTGCTGTATAACAGGACACGTCTCAGATCTCAATGGCCGTTTGAATTACCTGAGAATTTTGTCAGAATGCATTGTCTGACTTCAGAGGGAACTGAAGACTACCTGTCAAACCAGCAGCCAGCCGTAAGGGATCAGGGGTGTCAACGGAGCAGCGGATTGCTTTCAGTGACTCGCTCTCAGAATGGAGATTCTCAAGCTTGGAGGTAGATTAAGTCACCTGAGGACCTGACTCATAGCCCACTCTCAGTCATTGACCGGGGCGTGGCTGGATGGTCAGGACGTAGAAACTCTCACCTGCAGACAGCTGTGAACCACTGTCCTGTCAGGAAGTACCTGCCTTCAAAATGAGGATCTGAGAGCTGGAGAAATATGGGTCATTGGCTAAGGGCGCGTACTACCTCTTGCAGAATACCTCTGTTTTGTTCTTGGCGTCCATGTTAGTCAGTTCACAACCACTTGTAACTTCAGCTTCAGGGAATCTGTTACCATCCGTTAGCCTCCAAGGGCACTGAACTCATGCATGCAAACTTTAGGGCACGCATGCACGCGTGTGCGCACACACACACACACATACACTAGAATAAATCAAAGTGGCAATGTGTCTTTTTAGTATTGCTTAATTTTTCCTTCTGCATTGGACCCAGGCTTTGAAGACATTTCCTTCCTAAGCATTGTCTTGTATTTAAACAGTGTTCTTGCTCTCCACTAAGCTCCATGGCACTGCCAGCCACACTTGCCTGCCAGTGTGTGCACGAGCAATGATAGCACCTATGAGCACCAGCTCCAAAGGAGTCCAAAGCAGTTCTTCCCAGCTTTCCCGGCAGGTACGTGGACGGTTCCTCTTTGAAATTGGGGAGAGCTCCCCAACCCTGGCTAGCTTCCTCCATCAGGAAGTGTGTAAACACTTGAGGTGTGTAAACACCCGTGGTGTGTAAATGTCAGGTTGTGTCGCCCTGGAGACACCCTTCAGCCTCACCTGAAGCTCCCAAGGGTACAGGGACATCCAGCAGCGCAGCCACACCAGTGTCTTACCCCGTTATCTAATCTCCAGATTACCATTGTCTTTCTACCCCAGGGAGCAGACTTTCCCTTATCCCTTCATCTGTGTGGGCTGGGAGCTTGTGTTAGGTAGAGGGGCCTGGAGCAGGGACTCTCGGCTGCCTTCTGAGAAGAGCTAGTTTGAAGGGTTTTGTGTGATGGTAGTGGGGCCTACATCTGTAGAAGAGGCGAGTGAGGACGCATCAAAAAGAATACTGCAGCCGGGCGGTGGTGGCGCACGCCTTTAGTTCCAGCACTGAAGGCAGAGGCAGGCGAACTCTTAAGGACAGCCTGGTGTACAGAGTGATTTTCAGAACAGCCCAGGCTGTCATTGGATTCAGCCCCAAGCACTGTGTAAGCAAACAAGAAAAGAAACACACTCCCCATATCGATTTTGTATAGTTTCCGCTGTTCCTGTTGATAAAATATTCTGATTAGAACTATTTAAGGGAGAAAGGAGCTTCTTTTTTTAAGATTTATTTTCATTTCACATGCATAGGTATTTTGCCTGCCTGTTTGTCTGCACCACCTTCATCCCTTATACCCTCAGGGGCCAGAAGAGGGTGTCAGGCAACTTCTGACAATTCCAGACAGTTGTTAGCCCCCATGTGGGTGCTGGGTATTGAGTCCTGGTCCCTTGGCAGAGCAGCCAGTGTTCTTAAGCACCGCATCTTGCAGCCCTGGAGAGAATGGGCTTCTTCGGGCTCATGGTTGAAGGGTGCATTCACCACAGTGTGAACGGGTAGCAGGAGCCGGAAGCAGCTGGTCACACCACAGTTCGCTTTCTCATGCCCAGTCCAGGATCCCAGTCAGGAAAAGCACCATCCACAGTGTGTGGTCTTCCCACCTCAGTTGGGTCCAGGCACTCCCAGAGGCCCTTTCCCAGGCGGCTCCAGATCCCGTCAAATTGACCTCCCAACCCCAGGCCTGTGCTTTCCTTGTCCTAAAAGGTATCTGGTGGTTGATCAATGTCTGTTGGAGCAGTAAGGGACAAAGGGAAGGGACAAAGAGGAAAGGAAGTCCTTGTGTTGTGGGCCATTCCAACTAACCCTCGCCTGGTTGCCCGGTTGAACCCGAAGCGCTTAGGGATCTTTCCAGCGTTGGCTGATTTCTCTGCTGGCTCTTTTCTCCCCCTCGTCTTCATCTGTCTCTGTAAAGGTTTCGTCTCCCGCATTGTGCCTACTTGCTCTTGTCTTACTTATGTGAAAACACAGGAAGCCCAAACTTCTTTTAGTGGTGACTGTTAAGAAAAACACAGGACCTGGCAATGTTTAGTTTCTTGGTTTTCAGTTTCTCCATGATCCGCTAGTGGGAAACACCCCCTGATTTCTCTGCCTCCTACTGAGTTGTCCAGAGTGGAAGTGATGAATTGACATCCCCTGCTTCTTTCCTTGTCTCCTTTCTGGTTGAGAATGCGTGGGCTTCTTCTGTGGGGAAGCTGCTCTTTGGAAACCCAAGGCACAGCTATGGTAATGTGGTCTGCGCATCTGTCATGGGGACTTGACACGTGTCTATTTTTTGTGGCAATTTCTGTGATTTTACAATCCTTTCTGCCCGCACACCCAGGATTTAGACTCAGACTCCAGAGAAGGGAGTCTTTTCAGTTCGCTATCACTGTAGTTAATTTATGTGACTGTTACTGTCGTCGTGGTGTGCCACAGTGCTTTGAGGAAGCTAGACTGTGGAGCCCTCCCTCTTACCCTTTCCTTTATTCAGGCAGTTGGACTCAACAGTGCCAGAGCAAAGACACTTTGCAGAGCTGTCTCCAGAAGAATTTACAGAAGATTCCAGGTAGTTATTATCTACTGCTAGTATTGTGAGGTACCCACCAGAAAAGACTACTCAGACGTGGGTTGAATTAAGGCAATTTTGACGACACTTGGATGTTCAGGATCCCAGTGTAGGCCGGGACCTTTCTCAGGGTGAACTTTTAAGCACAAAAGCTATCTCCTGGGTTGACATACTTCAGTTAACAAGAACAGTTAGCCAGAAACAGAACTACAGAGGCTAAAAAGGAAGGTTAGAGATTTTCCCAGAACTATGGTTTTCGTTTCCTTTTCTGTCAGCGGTGCTGTGTGCTGTCTACATGCTGAGTTTTACAGCCTGAACTGTACGTTCACCATGGAGTCGGCTGTGCTAAGGTCTGGGGCCTGTGACACTACCACCTTTCAGAGGTGGCACACATCCCTTACCTCTATTTTTTTTTTTTTTTTTAGAGACAGGGTGTCTTCCCTCTCTTTAAGGGATGGACAGACTGATAGACATAGGGTGGTTGATAGATTCCCCTGCCCTGTCTATCATAAAGAAGGCCTGAGAAACTAACTCCCCTGCAGTGTGAACGTCATACTTCAGTGAAAAAACTAATGAATCAATATGGAGTTTTCTTCATAGGAGTGCACCAATGCTGATTTCTCAAAGGGCTTATGTGGGGAGTCCTTTGTAACCCTTTCATATACATAAATAGCTTTATTGCATTAATTTAGGCCTTGGACTCACAGAGATCTGCCTGCCTCTGTCTCCAGAGTGTGTGTGGGGGGGTTAAAGGGTGTGCTCCCAACTAGGTTTTGATGTCTCATGCCTTTAATCCCAGCACTCAGGAGGCAGGGGCAGGTGGATGGATCTCTGTGAGTTTGAAGCCTGCCTGGTCTACAAGAGCTAGTTCCAGGACAGGCTTCAAAGCTACAGAGAAACCCTGTCTCGAAAAACCACCACCAACAACAACAACGACAAAAAGAAAGAAAAAAAGAAAGTAAAAGAAAGGCATGTTTATGGTGGCACAGTCTGTTATCTCTGAAGTTGTTGAGGTCAAAGTCACCCTGGACCACATAGGGAGAACTTGTTTAAAAACTGTGTAGGCAGGGCATGGTGGCACAGGCCTTTAATCCCAGCACTCTGTGTTGTCAGCCTGGTCTACATAATGCATTCCGGTGTATTCCAGAGCTACATAAAAGAGAGACCCTGTCTAAAACCAAACCAACCAACCAGACAAACAAATAAAAAACCACCACCAAGTAAGTAAATAGTAAAGATAAGCTATGTTTGTAGGTCTTACAAATGGAGTAACGGGATACAAGGACAAGTGAAGTGCAAGGCAGAGCTGAAGAGAGGAAATTTTGGTTTGAGTTCCTCTTCTAGAATGGTGTGCACTTCTGAGCTCTCCTTCTCTCCAGTCTGCGAGATCAGATTAGTCTCAGAGGAAGCATGAGCAGCAGCTGGTTGTCCCTCCTTTCCCCTCCTCCAGAATGCCCGGGAGGCAAGGCGTGAGGGCTGCCACAGGCCTGCTACCTGGAAGTGTCTGATAAGGAGCCCTCCAGGAATACTTGTTGCTCCCAGACTGAGACTCAGCCGCCCTCTGCAGAGATTGGTTCCTTGGAAGTGGTACAGTTCTTAATCCTGGAGCAAGAACCGTTGAAGATCGATTTGGGATGGATTAGAGGCTTGCTTTTCTCCATCCACCGGAGAGGGCAAGTGGGAACGAGAGTGAGCGAGAAGAGTTTGTAACAGAGAAGGCATTTGGGGTTAGGAGGAGGGGCATTGGGAAATAGATTTCTTTAAACCCTACTTTGCCTGTCACACAAGTACTCCCCAAGTCATGCCAGTTTGCAGGTCTAGTGAAAGAGCTGAGGGGTGTGTGGAGCCAGGGCTGTTTCCCCTGTGTCTCAGGCCTGCAGGGAAGGCATCTTTAACCCCCTCCACTTGCCTCTCCTCCCTTTTCCTCTGTCTGTTTTAATTTTTTTTTTTTTTTTGAAACTGGAACACTTCTTTTGGCACAGTGATTTTTGACCACATCCTCTTCAACAACAACACACTGAAGTGAAGTGGTATTTCTTGGAGAGTTGGCTTTTATCTGGGCTTATAATACTCACATGACTGTTGTGCTATAAATGCATACATTGAAGTATTTTAGAGAGATGGATAAGGCAGCTTGCTATATATATATATATATATATACATGAATGCATACATATGTACATATATATTATGCTGGGTGTGCTGGTACAGTTCCAGAGTCCCAACACTGTGGAGACAGAGGCAAGAAGATTTGAAGTTCCATGCCAGCCTGGTCTACATAGCAAGTATGTTGGAATGTTTTAAATATACATCTAAAAACCTATTTGTGTGCTTTATCAAATAAACATGGATTATTCCAGTGGCTCTGAATTCCCTCTCTCTCCTCCTCTCCCTTCCCTCCATCCTTCCTCTTACCTCTCCTCTCCCCTTGTTTCCCTCTACCTGTTCTAGCTTTGTGGGGTCTCCTGTGGTCTAGGACCCTCTGTCTGGATACATTGTTCAGTATCCTCCTGTTTCAGTGGGTGATGGCTTACCTGCTTTTCATTTTTGGACTAATTCAGTTGAGTTGTTGATTATATTTAAGATACAGCTGGCTGGGGCTACACCCAGACGGCTTGCCTGACACCTACAAGCCCTGGGCTTGATGACGGATGCATCTACTGTGTGCACTCGTGTAAGAGTTATTTTCAAAGCTCATTAATTTAAAGAGCTAATGAAAAGGTCCTCCTGGCACTCAGGAGGCACAGTGATTGCCCCACTCACCTTGTAAAGTTTGCCCTCTTTGCTAACTTGAGCACCCTGGGCCCCGTGGGAGTAATGGATTCAGGAAATGCAGAAATAGAAAGTTGTTCTTTTGTTGGGCGGGTGATGCACTTTGCTGCCCCAAAGTAGCTTTCTATCATTAAGAGAAACTCTACTGGATAATAAAACAACTCTACATTTTAAATTTTTAGTGAGTCAATTATTAACTAGGGCAGAATCTTATACGTAGTTGTGGCTGGCTTGGAATTTGCTATGTAGACCAGGCTGGCCTCTAAGTGATCCACCTGCCTCTGTCTCCGAGTGCTGGAACTAGAGATGTGCTCCATTCATGCCAGCTGGACTTCAGCAGTCTTGATTTTTCTCAGGTGTTTCCAAGATGAATCCCAGAGAAACTGTGAGCTGCTTCATGGCATACCAGAGGTTGTCATCTTGGGTCTAACTTCATCAGAAAACCGTAGAATTCTGTGTTCTCAAAGCCTCGCGAGTGGGTTTTGTTCACACTTTGATTTCCTAGTTAGACCCTGGGTCCCATACAAGGGTGGTTTTTAAAGCAGTGGGCAATAACGTGCACACAACCTTCATTCACTGGAGTGACTTCTCCTGGACTTCTAGCTCATTTAAATCTGTTACCACTAGTGAGACCCACTTCCACTTTAGATGATTCTAATTTACATTGTAAACCACTCAGAATCCAGAGACTATCAGGTCTACTTTTAAATCCTATTTCCTCTTCTCTGGGGAAATATTTGCTGTAATTTTTTTGTTGCCATATTTAAGCTGTCTCACTTGAGAAGAGTGCCGTCACTTGTTTATTTTGTGGTGTGGGGATCAAGCACAGGGTCACTTTTGCACGTTGGGAAAAGTTCTGCTAAGCCACATACCCAACCTGAAGAGAAATTTGTTTTAATGGAGTCTCACTATGTAACTCTGGCTGGCCTGGAACAGGCTGCTCTGCCTGCTGAGTACTGGATTAAAAGTGCATGCCACTGGTCCAACCTAGACTGTCCCTCCCACATCTGGCTACATTTTTACTCTTTTTTTTTTTTTTTTTTAACAAACCCATACAAGATAAAACAGGAGTATGACCCGTGTAGACAGGAAGGTATTTAAATGCTGGTTTTCAGCAAACAGACCTTGCTTTTAATTTTAATACTAATGACATTTATAGCCTGTTCCAAATGGGGATTTTTGAATAAATGATAGTTTCTCTAGTTTTATGCTTGAGATTATTTTGTTTACAGAATAAGTGACCACAGTTGGCATGTAAGTCCCTTATAAAATGGCTCAGCACTTGCATATAACGTATGCACATTTCCTGATTTACACAGAGAAGGGTATGTCTGTGTGGATCTTTATTTTATGAGCTGTCTCTGTGTAGTCCAAGTGAGCCTTGAAATTTTGATCCTCCTGTCTCAGCCTCCAAAGTAGCCGAGCTTCTTTGTGTGGACCACTGCATTCTGGGGAAGTTATTCCCTAACATCTTTCTTAGGCTTTCAAGAGGATAGCTCACCTGTTCATGTATGATTGTTCTCTAAATGTTTTATTGCTTTTTAAAAAATGTGTATGGGAGTTTTGCCTGTACCTACGTTTGTGTACCATGTGTGTCTGATGCCTGCAGAGGCCAGAAGAGAGCTTTGGATCCCTTGGGACTGGACTTACAGTTAAGAACTAGGATGTGATGCTGGAAACTGAACATGGGTTCTCTGGAAGAGCAGCTGAGCCATCCTCCAGCCCCTCATGCATGATCTTGTACCATCATGCATTGCCATTTTGGGCCTATGGCTCCCTAAGTCATGCAGGTCTCTTGAATCATTCACTACGCCATGATGTATCAGTCAATAACACCTTTTGAGTATGGGAAACGGTCTCGCTTACGGTGGCATTATGTAGAGTTTCCCCAAATGCTTGGAAATGTAAACCTTATCTTTTGCAATGAACGCCTGCAGTTGTTTCCCTCAGAGACAAACTTACCAGGTGCCTCTCAGAAGTCTGAATTGTTCTTTCAAGGAAACACGGCAGTCCATGTTCAGGGTGCAGCTAGCTCACCTGCACAAGTGCTCATCTAGCCTGTCCTCCCCGGCTCAGAATAGTGCTTCTTGTGTGTGCACTTTCTATTTGTCACAAAGAAAGAGAACTGTGCCCTGACTCACTGCTTCAGACTGCCTCCTCAGATCTGAGCTCCTGGCTCTCTGTCTTACCAAGTCCTCTCTCCTCCCAGCCAGATCACTCCTGTCTCCAACTCCCTAGTGCTGGGATTAAAGGCGTGTGAGCCCAAGAGCTGGGATCACCTTCACGTGAGCTGTTTCTCCTAGGTGGTACCTCGGGTAGCCTAGGGTGGCCTTGAACTAAGAGGTGTCTGCCTCTGGCGTCCTGAGATTAAAGGTGTGTGCCACCACTCCCTGGCCTCTAGTGACTTAGCTCTGCAGTCTGCCAGCATTGTCTTGTGTTGTTCTGAAAGTCAGAACCTGACCTCTGAGAGTGGACTCCCGGGAGCCTTTTAGTCTTTAGGAACTGGGCAGTCAGTGACCTGGCAATATACCTCGCCGAGTCCCCGACGAACCCGGAGCGCACCGTGTAGGAAGGGCCGTTCAATATTGCTCTAAGGATTTCCCGGGCCCGCAGCAAGCTGGTCCTGGGCGTAGCCGAAGTCCTTTTCCTGCCTCTCTGCCCATCATAGTTCTTAATCGCTTCCCAGGCAAGGCTTGGTGGTGCCTTTTCTGATGTCAGAGTTGGACGCAATTTCGATTGTACTTTCGTGCGTTTATTGACTCGTTTTGCATCATGGTTTTTGTTTTGGGAGGGAAGCAATTCTTTTTAATTTACTAGGGGACTTCCCCGAATGGTTGTTTTCTGGGTAATCCGCATGCTGCCCCAAGAGGGAAGTCGTTGTGTAAACACTTGTCTCTGAGTACCAAACTCAAAACTGAAAGCAAAGTTAAAGCAGTATTGCTTGCGGATCTCTGATGTTTCCGACGGCAAGTTCCGCAGTGGCAGCGGCCAGAAGCAGCGAGGGCGGAGTTGGGCTGCCGGCTCCCCGCACAACCCCGCGGCTCCAGGACGCCGAAGTCCCAGCCGGAGCGCAGGGGTCCCCGGAACGCGCGCTTGCACGGCGGGACTGAAGGCTGAGCCGGCCGAGAGCACTGCCCTTAAAAGGAGGCGGGCCGTACCACCGCGGCGCCCGCAGGAGGGGGGTCCCGGCGAGCTCGGGCACCTCGAGGGGAGCCGAGGGCCGTGCGCTTTGCCCTCGTAGTGCGAGCCAACTAAGAGCGGGGAGCCCGCGGCGGGCGGCGGGGACGCTCCCGGCGGTCTAGAAGTGCCCCGAGAGTGCCCCGGGGCGGTGGGCAGCCCCGGTCCCCGGGCTCGAGCGAGGTGCGGTTCGCCCGGCAGCCCCCGGTGCCCGGATGTCCGTCAGGCTCGGCGCGAGCCGTGGCTCCTGGGGGGCGGAGGCGGCGCTGAGGTCGCGGAACCGAGGACGCAGCGGCAGGGAGCTGAGCGTCGGCGCGCCTGGGGCGTCCGCTGAGCAGTGTCGCCGAGGGCTACGGTCGATGGAGAGCGCTGCGCGGGCGAAGGGGCCCGCGGGCCGAGGGCTCTGATGGACGCGGGACGCCGGACTGTGTGACCCGAGCCATGGCAGCCCACTCCAGGTGAGGCGGGTTCGGGGGGCTTCCTTCCCGGACCGGTGAGCGGTCGCGGGGGCCGGAGCTGGGGCGACGCCGATGGAGGTGCCGGTGCGGGGACCGCAGGAAGCCGCTGGCTCACTGATATCTCATCCCCCGAATGTCAGGCAGAAAACAGCGCCTTCACTGGGTGCAGAGGGACCGCCCGAAAAGTTAAGGTTAAAGTTAAAGCTCCTGCTTCTGCCCCAAAGTGCTGTTATTTTTCGGCAAGTAAAGTTGGTTTCAGTCGCGGGAGCTTGGGTTTTCACCTGTGCACTCTTTGGCTCTTTCCTCGTTGCTACATTGATGTCTTCAAAGGAAACTTGGAAGTACTCTTAATGGAAAATAGAATTCGCCCTGGAGAGGGTGGGGGAGGATTTGCCTGGTGAGTAATGAAGATTTTCCTGCTAGAATGCAGGATTCCACATAAAACGGCAGTGCCTGAGTGGATCTGCTGAGTAGGCAGAGGCCGGAATGCGCCCGGTTGGTGAAGGGGAGCGTGGCTAATGACCCGCAGTCGCTGTCAGAGAACTCTGCACCGCAAGGACTCAGAGCCCTGCCTCTCCCAGGGTTTTCAGGTCTGGGAAAGGAGCCTTAAAAAAACTTGATCGCGCACCGGTGATTGCCCAAGATTCAAACTGTTAAGTGCGATGGCGTTTCAGTCGTGACAGCAATTGGTGGTCAGGGAAGCGGAGTGTGTGTGTGTGGGGGGGGAGGTGTACCATTTTAAAACTTTTTCCAGAAAGCAGTGTGGCTGCAGAGCTTTACAGTTACAGAGGCTCTGACTTCAGTGTCATACTTGATGCAGGATGGTGACTTGAAGGTGGACCTGGAAGCTGAGCTGAACTAATTTTTAGGTCTCAGATCATGGAGAGCAGTAGATGATTAAAACGTTAGAGATCGTGTAGATATGACTTGAATTTTCTTAAGAGATAAAAACTTCCTAGGAGGGAACGAACTTCTCTAAATAGAAAACCTCCTGAGTGATGCCTACTTTAAAAACAAATTTAATCTTCTCAACTCAGCTTAACTCTCTACCGCCATTTTATTGCATGTTCAAAGGAAAAGGTTCCTAACTGAGCAAAGGGGTAGGGACAGCAGTTTCAGCTATGAAAACCTTCTGCTAAATGCTAAGTAAAAAATGTTTGTTTGTGTGGAATATGTCCCCAAACCCCTACATTCCCAGCCCCTGAGCTCATGGCACAAACAGAAACCGTGGATATTCATAATGTTATCATAATTACTACAGGTGTCTTAAGCCTCTCACATTTACCGCTTGTTTGAAATTAAGAACTGGGCTCAGGAGGCAGAAGCAGGCTGATCTCTGTGGGTTTGAGGCCAGCCTGATCTACAAAACCAGTTCCAGGACAGCTGGGGCAACAGAGAAATCTTGTCTCCAAAAACAACAAGAAATTAAGATTTTTGTTTATCTTCTTTGCTATTACTCCATTACTTTCCGATACGTTTTGACAAATACTCTTCTACATAATTTGTTTCCTTTGTGTTCTTATGTAATTCATCGTGTATTAAAAAGCTATCCTGAGTGCCATTATTCGTCAGACTACCTTAAGAGCCCATGGCACAAAACCTGAGGTGAAGGTACCGCTATCAAATAGTTAGCACTGGCAGGTTCGATTGTTTCAATGCCTGAGCCCTTGGACTAACGTCAGACATAAATGAGATAAAAGATAAATTGGATACTGTGTGCGTATCAGACTCAGCATTGAGCTGCTGTAATTGGATTACCTCTCTGGTCACCTAAATAGATAAGTTTATTATCTACACTTGGTAGTTAAGGAAACTGAGGCCCAGTCAGGGTGTTTGTTGCCCAAGCTCACACAGGTGGAACATGCCTGACCAGAGTTGAACTGAGTAGCTGCTAGCTACAGTGTAGCACTTCCTGGCTGGCTGTTGCCTCCTTTGCTGCACCTCGCTTGAAGAGTGTATAATTTTACTTCTGCTAAGATTGCTCTGCTGCAAAATAATCTAAGCTGTCAGTGTGGTTACTCAACACATTAGCAAATGAAATAGGAGGTCCTTATTACTTCTGGTCCATACCTGGCCTGGCCACAAGCTCTGGAATCAGAGACAAAAAATGACAAGGGGCCATTCATTGTCTGTTGTTTTCTTAGCCTGCATGCCGAGAGTGGATGCCGCCGAGAGTGGATGCCATATTGTAAATATCTCTTCAGTTACAACTTGAATGTAATCTGTGTGATAGAGTAGATAATCTTTGAGATTCAAAGAGAGGATGTATGACAGAGATTCACGATTTTTGGATTCCATCAAGTTTCTGTGGGAGTGCTAAGGGAAATGGAAACACTCTCTGTGAAGCTAAGGTCATGAGCACACGCCACATAGATGCTTCACTTGTTTGCCTGAGTGACAGTTAATGTGATCTGTCAGGCTTAGAGATGCACAGCTATGGTGGTTACGAACGTTTCCTCTTGCAGGGAACCCAAGCTCTATTCCCAATACCCACAGGACAGCTCACAACCATCTATAACTCCAGTTCCAGATCCAGTGCCCCTTCTGGCCTCCTTGGACATCAGACAGTCACTGAGCACACACACACACACACACACACACACACACACACACACACACGCACACTCACACACAATCAAAAATCTAAAATCCCGGCCGGGCGGTGGTGGCGCACGCCTTTAATCCCAGCACTCGGGAGGCAGAGGCAGGCGGATCTCTGAGTTCGAGGCCAGCCTGGTCTACAAGAGCTAGTTCCAGGACAGGCTCTAGAAACTACAGGGAAACCCTGTCTCGAAAAACCAAAAAAAAAAAAAAAAAAAAAAATCTAAAATCCCAACAAACCTAGCGCACACAGTTTCATTGCACATAGACATGATTGTGGGCAGTGAAAGTGGCTGTAGGAACCAGCCACCCCTGACCAGTGTGAACGGGGTTGTGTGGTGCTGTGCATCCCCGGCTCCACAGCTCCTCAAGGCAGGGAGGGCACTGCTGTCTCTTTGGGGTTCCTGTTTCAGTTGTGAATGATGGCTAGTTATTTCTGGGCTCACAAGCAGCTCTAAAACCAAGATTATATACTTTTCTTCCTACGATGTCACGAAAGTAGGGTATTAATTTTTGTTTTGCTTTGGTGGTAGCCAGTCTCTCTCCCTCCCTCCTTCCTTCCCTCCCACCTATTTTTCTTCCCTCCCTTCAGCTATGTTCTGACTGTCCTGGAACTCACTTTGATGAACAAGCTGGCCTTGAAATCATGATCCACCTCCCTGTCCTGGGTTCAAAGGCAGGCGCCTCTGTGTTTGGTGGTAGTAGATTTCTTAGGAATGAAAGACATTTGTTAACTACTACTTGGAAAAGAAAATTTGGGAGTTAGAGCAGGGCATATGCTATGTCCCAGGCCAGTGTGGGCTTTCTCTGGAACTTGTAAATATAACACACCCTGAACCTACTTCCTTGAGAGAACTGGTAGAAGCTTGATTTCTTCCATATGAAACGGTTATGGAGTCTGTTCTATGTGGAGACTGTTCTTTATGGAATTATAGAAATTAGTAAATTTGACAGCACTGGCCCTTATCCTATGTAGAGTGCTTGCTTCATGCAGAGGAACAATGTTGATTGCTAGAATGAAAAGGTGTGTGGCAGAATCTCCAGCAAACTCCCCCCCTCCCAAATTCTTCATTGAAATAGTCCGTGGATTCTAGGATGAAATACATATCTTCTATCATCAGGAATTATCAGGTGTAAAATCCTTCTTGTACTGGGCTTGATCATAGACTCTGTAATCCCAGCACCTGGGAACTAGAGGAAATGACAGCTGCAAGTTCAGGACCAGCCAGGGCAATCCTTTGTGCTGTGACAGTCACCCTGGCCCACACCTACAATGGTGAAGGGTGTCTGGGTGGCATGGGGGAGTTGAACTTATTTGTGAGAATTGCTTCTGGTGTTAAAAGCCTCTGGGCACTGCAAAACGAGACTAGGGCTAGCCACTCTCTCACAGTTTTCCTTTGGAACGTTGACCTGTCAGTGCTGAGGAAGCCCCCAAAGTCAATAACGATGTAAAGTCAGATTTTTCCAAGCTCAATACAAAGCTGTTTTTAGTGGTCTCTCTGATTCTAGGAGGAGAAACTGTTCTGTTGTGGGAAGTACTGCCTTCAAACTGGTACAGAACCAGTTTGGCCCCACCCTGTGCCACCACCACCCACTGGAGAGCTACTGATTGCCTGGAAGAAAGAAAATCCAGAATGCAAAGTAGCCGCAACTAAACAGAATAATTTTTGAGAAAGGAAGAGATTTGGAGGGGAGGATGTGTGCCAGTCCTTGACCCTTGACTGGCCCCCGACTGTCCCCTATGGTACCTTTACACACAGTGCTTGTGGAAGAGGAGACACACACAGGTCTTCAGGGGTTATTTTCTAGTTCAGCGAGCTTCCTGACTCACTGTCTAGTTCTTTCCCAGATGAAGACTACAGGAGCCATGAGTCATTCTTTCTTAAAGTCAGCTGGCTTTGTGGGGATGTTGTTTGACAGAATGAATGGAAATGATCTCTTCAGAGATCTGGGTGGTTCTACGGCTTAGCATGAGCGGTTCCATTGCTGGATGGACCTGGCTCATGAGAATGAGAATTCATGAGTGCTGTTAAAATTGTTAAAATCGAGCACGTTCGGGGGGGAACAGGCTCCATCATGGATGCAGGTGACAAGGCATCATTTCTCTGTCTTATTCCAGCTGATGTGTCACGAAAAGCTGTAGTTTAGCTCTGAAGTGTTGTATAACTCAACTGCCATTACATATAAATCTTTTTTTCCCGGTTTTTAGGCGTCTCAAATTCTCCATTTGTTTTGCATGACTCACAAATAAGTGATTTCAATTGAGAATGTGAGATGTCTTGGAAATACAGTTTGTGCCCGTAGGAGGTGGCATTTGCCGGTCCAGCCCCATGACTGCCTAAGCTGGAGTAGAATTTCTGTGCAGGTGCAGATGCTGCTCTCTGGCGGAAGAGCTTCAGCGCTCACCTGAGTTTACTCCCCGACGCGGGAGTCCGCCTTGCCTTAAATTGTCGTCCTTCGGGTCATGATAGACCCAACAGGCACTGATTGGCTCAGGGTAGTGGAGCAGGGAGATTGCATGGTGTCCTCGCACACCGAACATCACTTGCCTGACCTGGTGGCACACGCTCATAACCCAGCTCTCTGAGTTCCAGCACGGCCAAGGCTACATTGTGAGAGAGCAAAAAGTAACAGCTGAAGTTTAGTTTTAGACTCAGTAGAAAAATAAAATTTACATTTTGTTGTCTGACACCCCAGAGAAGCAAACGTGAAGATTAACTTTCTTTAGTCCTGAGTGCTGACTTCTCGATGTCCACAGGGAGTGTGGAGGCTCCTTCCCGGGTGCACTCTCCTCTCCTATCTGAGAGTTAAAGCTTAACCCGATGGCTTAGCTGGTGGACACGGGATCCCGAAAGCCTCCGTCTCCGCTAAAAGTCTCTTTTCTTGTGTTGATTTATTAGCTTTGCTTTTAATTTAACTGGCTTAAATGCCTGTAGGAGTCTCAGGGCTGGAATTTGATGTTAGATTTAAAGCATTAGCAGGGAAGCCTCGGTAGTGACATTATCTTGTACAAAGGAGCAGAAGTAAACAAAGGGAGAAATATTTTTATTGACACTTAAACGGTGTTTACTTTAGAATTAGGCCTTATCTTTTTAAAGGACACCCAGTTTGGTCACAACTGAAAACTACCAAGAACTGTTTCTCCACTTTGTGACTCACAGAAGTGGTGTGTGGCTTGCTGATGGCTGTGGGGTCCTTTAGGAGGAGCCTGCGGAGCTGTGACTGGTTGCCTGGTTGCCGTTCTTCAGACACTCACTGCTGCTTATTCTGTCCCGAGGATCTTGTCTTTCAGTATTGCTTGCTTCTGAAATGGCGCCTAAACACCTGAAGTCAAGGAATGTTTTAGGGATTGTGAGTCCTCATCCTAGGCTGAACACAAGAATCACCAAGGTACTTGTTAACACCAGTGTGGCTTCCCTTCCCCCAGAGCCGGTGATTGGCCAGGTCCTGGGTGGAGCCAGGGTGCAGCCTTGCTGGCCCCGAGGCCAGGGGCCCACACATCATCTCTGTGAACTGCTTAGCAAGACAGGAAGAAGTCATGCAAGTGCAGTGTGGTTAAATTTTTATTTCAGGCACAACTCAGGTATTCACTTTCTCTCCTGCTAACACAGAGCGGAACAGCAGAAAGTGTAGACGAACTCCCCCCATCCATGTTCATATTGTACTTGGTGACTGAGATGTTAACGATAGACAGTCGGCTGCTTACGCTCTAAATGTGAAGGAAAGGTGCCGGCAGGGACAGCGGTTGATCATGGAGCACCTGACAAGGTCTGCCGCTTCCCAAGGAACTTGTTCAGTTGCCTCTGGTGGCTTTCTTCCTGTACCGCTAAGCCACGCTCACTGCAGCTCACAGGTGCCCAGGTGAAGTCACGCAGCTGGGACTTGCTAGTGACTGAACAGGCACTGACACCGGTGAAAGCCTCTTGTGTTTGTTGAGCGAAAGCATTGCCTTGGTGTCCTGGTGTCAACTCCGAGAGTGGGACCACGACTGGGAAGTCAGTGTTCAATGACAGCACATGTCACTTCCTGTGGCCGCATTCAGGAAGCACGGGAGGCGGTGCTGCCACTTCTCAGTCCTTGGAGCCCTCCTTCAGGGGGCTCCTCCTTCAGAAACAGAGGTCAGTGAAATATGGAGCCGTGCGGCGTAATTGAAGTTTGATTTGCTGCACGTGTTTTTGTGGCCTCGATAGACCAGTCACCACGTGACGTTCGTTCATCCCGAGTAGTATGTCTGAGTTTGTTTTGTTATAAAGCTACACCTTCCCCCTTACCCCCCTCGTGCTAACTTAAAAATGCAGGCGTATCTGATTCACCGTGGAGGTAAATGTATGGCAAAATGCTGTAGCATTAGCCAGCCAGTTCTCATAGAGCAAGGGAAATCGACAGTTTGGTAGAAAATATTTATTTTTAGTCCTTTTACCGACTAAGGTATTTCTAAGTAGCAAGCCCATTCTTAGTGGTTTGGAGTTGTCAAACCATTGATTTAAAAAGAGTGCACAGTATTCTAATTATGTTTTTATTTTTTTCCCCTGAAATGAGAAATTCATCTCATTGAGACAATATGCTAAATTTTAAATAGTTTTAAAGTTGGCTTATAAAATAATGTGTAGACTTAAGTTAGCTCACGCTGTAATACTGCATATTGCCCTCCAGTAACTTGGAGCCACCATTACTCAGGGAT
Organism: Arvicola amphibius; assembly: GCF_903992535.2. Classification (NCBI taxonomy): domain Eukaryota; kingdom Metazoa; phylum Chordata; class Mammalia; order Rodentia; family Cricetidae; genus Arvicola; species Arvicola amphibius. The sequence continues at coordinate 4,682,577 of NC_052047.1, read as the reverse complement.
TGTTTTCCTTTCCTCTTTCCCTGCCCATGTCTTCCATCCCTTCAGTCTCCGTTGAGACACAGGCCTTGTCCTCATTAACTCCATTCAAAAAACTATGTGCCCAAATCCTGGAGGCAGGCACAAGTGGATCTCTGTGAGTTCAAGGCCAGCCTGGTTTACAATGCAAGTTCCAGGATGATCAGGTGGAGAAACCTGTCTGGAAAACCTAAGAAAACATAAAGACTAGGGCTTTTGTTTGTGTGCCTCCTTGGCAAGGACTTGGTTTCTAGAAATGCCTTCTATATTCTCACTGTAGCCAGCCTGCTGGCCTCAGGATGAACTGAGACTCTTTCAGACTCATGTCTTCGAGTCTAATCTGTAGTTCTTAAATTTCTGGAACTTTCCATGTCCCATGTAAAGCTTGATGTAAAGCTTCTGAGGCTGCCCGTACTCCCTGATACAGCTGAAATGGTAGCTTTCCCCACTCCTCCGCCTCCTCGGGCGTGCTGGCAAAGCTCCGCCTCCAGACTGCTCCTAAAGCGTGCTCTGAGTGGTGACTGGGCAACAGCACTCTTGGCTTTGAGTGCCATTGCTCCTCTTCTGCTTCCTGTGTTACACCCCAGCCTATCCTGGTGAACGACACGGCTCCATCTGTAACATCCCTCAGATATACGGCACAATTAATTTATATCCCCTCTCATCCAGCTTTGATTTTGTGTGTCTGGAGTTTGGCCTGAATGTGTATCTTTGCACTCCATGTGTGCAGTGCCTACAGAGGTCAGAGAGAGGGCATCACCCCCTGGGACTGAAGCTACAGATGGTTGTGAGCTGCCATATATGTCTTCTAGAATAGCAGCTAGGGTTTTTAACCGCCCAGTCATCTCTCCATCCTTCATTGATTTTTGTTTTTTAATTACCTTACTAAGTGATATAATATTGGCCGTAAGCAGGTTTCTGAAGATTTTATTATTATTATTATTATTATTATTATTATTATTGAGACAGGGTTTCTCTGTGTTAACAGCTCTGACTGTCCTGAAACTCACTGTGTAGACCAGGCTGGCCTTGAGCTCAGAGAGATCCATCTACCTCTGCCTCCCTAGTATTGGGATTAAAGGCTTATTTATTTGTTTGTTTAGTGAAGGGCAAGTTTTATGTTGTTTCGTTTTTGTTTCTTGTTTTTTTCAAGACAGGGTTTCTCTTTGTAGCTCTGGCTGTCCTGGAACTCATTCATAACTCACTCTATAAAACCAGGCTGGCCTCGAACTCTCAGATCTGACTTCCTCTGTCTTCTGAGTGCTGGGATTAAAGGTGATCAGCACCACTAACCCAGGCAAGTTTTAAAGTTATATTTATATACAAAAAACGAAGCAGTGTATATTTAGCCCACTTTAGTGCTGAATTCTTTGACCTTTGATTTTCCAGTTTGGCAAGTGAGCCACAGATTTTGGAGCCAGGATATTGGCTCCATGGTGACCACAGATCTAATCTACTCTTTTAACTGGGCCTGATGGCTTCCACCACCTTTGTCTTTGGCAGTTTGTCTTCTGAGTTAACAGTCGTGAAGGCAATGGTGGTGCACAGCTTCCTTTGGGCCAGCCTGGCCTTCCCATTGATGATGACTCCCTCCATCTTGTGAGACAGGACAGGCTGGAAGATCATCAGCTTGCTGGAGTACACATCCCCCGCGATCACCACAAGCTGAGCCGCCTTGTTTTCTAGCAAGGTAGTAACCATCTTGAAGGACCGGTGTTCTCTTAGTGGGACCCCCTTTGCCAGCAGTTTTCTTACCAGCCCGGCCAGCAGCTTTTGCTGCTCTCTGCTGCCTGCTCCAGTGGGCGCTGTTTGATTCTGGGGCCTGGGTGAACTAGCTAATGGGGAGAGGTTCTTAGAGACATAGAAGGTCGCCCTTTGCCACGGCAGCTGGAGCCATTTGACGAAGCCTGTGAGGTCTCTTTGGGCTGGATGTCTTGTTCGACACCAAAGTTCTCAAACAGAAGACCCACCAGTTTTTTGGCTTCCTGTTGCTTCATAACAGAGGCTGGGGCCGGGGCCACCTTCTTCCCTTAACCGTTTTTTCTTTCTTCAGCATCTCGCGGCTCTGGAGGAGAAAATGGGTTTTTGAAGATCACCCGCCCTATCCCATCCCCCAAGCAAGATCTCCATGTCAATCACAGTTAATCCTACTTCCCAGACCCATGCAGCTATTAGCCTACTTTCTGTCTGGGTAAAATTGCCTTTTCTGGGCGTTTTAACATACATGGATTCGTAAACGGAATGTTGTGGTTTCTTAGGTCCAGTTAACTCCCATAATTTTTGAGGTTCTTTTATGGTCAGTCTGTATTGTTCTGTTGTACGTACTATTGCATAGTTGCAGTGTGGGTTGGGGTGAACAGGTTGTTTGCAGTTTTTTGCACTATTATAAAATTTCCTTGCAAGTTTTTGTGAGCATGTTTTGCTTTTTCTTTGTTGTGTACTTAGAGGTGGAGTTCATGGGTTCTGTGATCGCTTCATGCTTATTTTTAGATTTTACTATGTGTGCACACACGTGTGTGCACGCACACCATGGTGTGAGGGCAGCTTAGTGAGCTGGATCTTTAGCCTCCATATGGGTTCTAGAGATTGAACTTAGGGTGCTAGGCTTGCTCAGCATTTTATCTTCATCCTGTGAACCATCTTACAACCCATGGTTAATTTTTTTTCCCCAGGAAATTGCCAAGTTGGTATTCTAATTATTTATTCTTTCTAGCCTAAATTTAGCAGATCTAATTTTAGTGAACTGTTTGAAAGTTATTTGCCATCTCTATAGTTGTGAGGGCTGTGAAAGGAGTGACTGTAAGTTGTGACCAATTTTGTATTTGATTGTTAGAAAATGAATTATTCTTAATTTATGTGGATTAAGACAACAAGTCCACGATGTAGAGCTTGCCTGTGTGCCTTCTTCCCCTCCCTCCCTCAAAGACAGGGTCTCTCTCGAACCCTGGCCTTCCTATGCTTTTCCTTTTACCTGTGTGCAGGCACTAAGTTGGCTAAGGTGGGCAGCCCATCTTCCCTCTGAGGTCAGATATCAGCCAACAAAAGAGCAAATAAAACATGCAAACTGTGGCCAGCACTGCTGCCCAAAATTAGGTCTTAGGCGACCCCTGTGAAGTGGTCAAGTCCTCAAAGGGGTCATGGCCCACAGGGCAAGAACCGCCGGGTTAGATAGCCAGGTCACTTAGCCTGGCCACTAAGCACCAAAGCTTAGAGCTAACCTCCTGCCCATGTCGAGGGCTGCTCATGGGGGTAGGCTGAGGGAGAGCCTTCACCTCTCAAAAGATCTTTATGAGGTTTTAGGTAAATTTTTTCTGTCACTCAAGCTTTGCCGACATCAGAGACTGTCACAGAAAAGCAGGTGTGTGTTGCCCAGTCGCTTTTTCTCAGGGTTCTGTGGCTTCCTGAAAAGGCTCATGAGGCTGCTGCCGGGCCCACACTCAGCATCGCCTCCTCTCCCTGTTCCCTCACCCTACAGCTATTTTCAAGTGAACATGGTTAGTCCTGGACCTTTTGTTGTGTATTTTTAATTTTTTTAAATGAATTCCACCAATTAAGGAAACTCTGTTACAGTCTGATCAATTTAAATATGACTTCAGGCAGAAGAGCACTTTAAATATGGTTGTGAGTAGCACCCCATTTTACTCCAGCTAGCCTCCTGTCTTGTCTGCAAGCTCTCAGAAACAATCTGTCTCCCCGCTTCTCCTTCCCACCTGGCATTTTACATGGGTGCTGGAGATTTGAATTCAGATCCTTGTGTTCTTACTTACTAAGCTATTTCTCCAGCCTGGGGAAAAATTCTTTAAGGATAATTTTTAATGGTGAACTTTGCACTTTGAAATGCAGGGCCTGTATGAAGTGATTTTTAAAAATAGTGACTGCAGCTATGACACAGACTAGGTAAACAGAACTGTAAATTCCGCCCCTTTCTCAAATCCAAGCTCATGTGTGTGTGTGTGTGTGTGTGTGCGCGCGCGTGTGCGCGCGCGCTGCCGGTGGGGCTTGTTTTTCAGAGGCAGAAACCAGAAGGTGAAGAAACAGGGCATGAGCCCAGGGAGGGTTAATTTGCTGAAGTCTCACAAACACCTGATTCCCCAGTAAAAGCAAGATCTTGTGGTAGGGCTACCAGGGAACATGAAGCCAGGCTCTGTTCTGGATCATTTGTTTCCCTGGGGAGCTACGCCCAGAGGCAGCGCCAAGCATGGTGATTCCCACACTCGGGAGGCTTAGATGGGGCCTAAGAGCTTAAGGCCAGCCTGGGGTCCACAGCCAGACCCTCATCAAAAACAGACCCCTTTCCCCAAACCAAGCCAGAGCAAACCTTTGAGGGCTTTAGGTGGGGACCGGTTTGCAAGATGATCACAGACACTGAGAACACTCGGATCCGCACGCTCCTGTTTGGCCAACACTCATTTTACAGGTTCTGAGCCGCCGTCTTTCTTTGCTTGTTTACATTCACTATAAATCTGTTAGATGTACGTAAGCTTCCACGCCTTTCCCGTTCTGATGAAGCTCGATGAACTGCAAGCTGGGTCTGGAGGGCAGAGTCAGGGAGAGGTGGAGGCACTCACCTGTGGCAGCCTGCGTCAGCCAGCCTCGGTTTATCTCAGTGGTCGATGTAAAACTTCCAAACATTCAGAAAAGTTGGATGAATTCACAAGAGAAAGTCCTATTGCAGATTATGACAACATTCTTACAGTGAATTCATGTCCTGGTTACTGTAGCTGACCATTAATATACTTATTTTTCATACTTTTAAAAATTATGAGGCCGGGCGGTGGTGGCGCACGCCTTTAATCCCAGCTCTCGGGAGGCGGAGGCAGGTGGATCTCTTTGAGTTCGAGGCCAGCCTGGTCTACAAGAGCTAGTTCCAGGACAGGCTCCAAAACTACAGAGAAACCCTGTCTCAAAAAACAACAACAACAACAACAAAAAAAAACCCAAAACAAAAAAACAAAAAACAAAATTATGTATGTCAGTATATGTTTTCCTAAATATTAAATTCAGGGGTATAAGCCGGGAGGTGGTGGCGCACACCTTTAATCCCAGCTCTTGGGAGGCAGAGACAGGCAGATAGATCTCTGTGAGTTCAAGGCCAGCCTGGTGTACAAGAGCTAGTTCCAGGATAGGCTCCAAAGAAACCCTGTCTTCAAAAACCAAATAAATAATAATAATAATTTTATATATATATAAAACATTCAAAGGGGTACAAACCTTAAAGCCGACTGGGATGTTCTGACAGGGAAAAGAAGGTACAGAACTATTTTAGTTTGTTTTTTGATATTTATGTGGGAAGGTGGTTAAAACATGACTAAAACTACATACTACCTATTTTTTCCCTTGGTGTTATTTCTGTTCTTAAAAACAGTACAATGAGCATGGCATGGCCTGTAATCCCAGCACTCAGGAGGCAGAGGCAGGTTGATCCCTGTGAGTTTATGGCCACCCTGGGCTACAGAGTGAATTCCAGGACATCCATAGCTACATGGAGAAACCCTGTCTCAAAAAACAAACAAACAAAACCCCCAAACAAACAAGAATTTATTAACCGTGCAGTAGGATGACTGGGCTGTGGGTTTATTACTGCCAGGGTTGTGTTACTCAAACTGTGGACAGGCAGGCAGGGGCCCCAGGGAAGGAGAGGGGATCAGTTGATGTCATCGTTCTGCATGGGTTGGGCCTTTGATTTCTGAGCTCAAGGCTCGCTCTCAGAGCCTTCCCTTTGGGCCATGATGAGATAAATGTGGGAATAGCTAGATGCCCTTCCAGGCAATCTGGGAGCGGATCTCTCGATAACCTGGCCCCCAGCTGAAGCTGGGCAAGTTGTGATTTGTCAGCCAGGTTATCTGATGCTGTACCTGTCTGCTACTCTCCGCTCTGAGCCGTTTCTCAGCGGCTTCACTGTGTGAGGGAGCAGTCGGATTTCTGACTCTGCTGGCTTGTAAGGGAAGCGGGGTCTCCCCAGCGGCATTTGAGGGTGGCCGACTTTGACGATGGGGGAAGGAAGGTGGTTTTAAGGTTGGAGGATGAGCTTGAATTTTGAGCAGTACCCACTCAGGACACAGGCCTTTAAAGTTCCTCTGATCTAGGGTACCGACTTCTCCAGGCGTTTTTGGAGCATGAATTCTGACCTTTAGCCGCAGGCCGTTGTCTTGATTCTTCATATTTTCCAAAGCCACTCCTTTTGTGGGGACTCCCTGGGCCTTGCCACTTCCAGTCACAGGTCCGCCACACCCCTTCTCCTGTCCCTTCCATTTACCCCATCCCATTCTAAAGAACTGTAGTATGGTCAGGTTCAGCCTCTCATTTCCTCTGACACACACCTCCCTGCTCCCTGCTCCGGAGCTGTGATGAGCGCCAGGGCAGCACAGGAGACGCTGCTGGCGGGAAAGCTGCACTGGGGCCCAGGCCAGCCTGGCTCACTTCCCAGCACACAGCCCTGCCTTGTTATCTTTGAGGATGAGGGGCCCAGGGAAGACATTTAGATGAGATAGCAATAAGCTGGGAGATTTATAGCCTTTTCCTTACAAGTCAGGAAAGTGGATAACTGAAATTTTATGCTACTGAAAAGACAGAATATTCCAGATGAAATTATTTCCACCTATTCGGGTGGTGGTGACCCACGCATTTAGTCCCAGCCCTAGGGAGGCAGAGGCTGTCAGATCTGAGTTTCAGGCCAGCCTGATCTACAAAGCAAGTTCCAGGACAGCCAGGGCTACACAGAGAAACCCTTTCTTCGGGGGTGGATGGGACTCAACCAACCAAACAAAAATTATTACCAAAGCAGTATCTACTTTTTAAAATGAAAAGTCATAGAGGTGATCATAAAAACCAATCTGAGCTGGAGAGATGGCTCAGCATTTTACGAATGTAAGCTACTCTTCGTAGGACCTGGTTTTGATTCCCAGCACACCTGATGGCTGCCAGTGATCTATAACTCTGGTTCCTGGGGATCTGACTCCCTCCTCTGGCCTGTGAGGGCACTGCATGCACACAGCATGCAGGCATAGTTTACCATACACTAAGTAATTAAAAAAAATTTTTTTTAAAGGGATAAAGTCATTTGAAGTAGGAAATTGCGCCAGAGTTTGCCCAGTAAAGCTCTGGTGACACTGTGCACTTCTGTACCAGTGAGCCTTTCATGTAGCCCAGAGGTGCCAGCTTAGCATCGGGGGAGGAGGGGAAAAGACTTGATAGCACCGACTGGTTTTGTGACGTCCTTCAAGGCCCCAGTTAATTTCATTTTCTTTTTACTTCTGACACCCGCCTGTCCACGCTCTGTTCTTTCCCTAGGACGGCGTTGTATGTGTCGTTAGCCTGTGGTCCTTGTGTGTGTCTGAAGAAGCCGGCAGGTCGTGGTGGTGGGAAATAGTTAGGGTGGCCCAGCAGCAGAGTGTGTGTGTGTGTGTGTGTGTGTGAGAGAGAGAGGGAGAGAGAGAGAGAGAGAGAGAGAGAGAGAGGGAGAGGGAGGGAGGGAGGAGCGGTCATCCCCACAAATTACCAGGGCTTTTTCAGTCCTCGAGAAATTTGACGTGGGGGTTGGGGTGAGATAGGCACAAACAGTCCCTGGTGAATGATGGCTCTTCACAACGCTTGCTCCAGGGGTCATGGGGTCCCTGCCCTCCTGGAGACTTGTGCTCATCTTTCAGGACCCAGTTCAGATGTCTGCACACCGCTCCACATTACCCAGGCTCCTCAGCGCCCGTGTTCCTCATTCCTCAACACTGTCAGCAACCTTTGCTTCCTTTGTGTATCTCTGCAGGGTGTAGTCAATATTTCCTGGAAATAAGTGGGTTTTCTGTTGTTCTCCGAGGTGCCAGTGCTAGAGCACAGGAAACCAGACATTTGTGTGCATGAAGAAATTTAGGCAGATGCCATTGTATTCCAAGACAAGTATTTTATAATCAAACGCTAATCTTTGTCATGTCACAGGTATGTGATAACCTCAGATATTTTTCTTTTGCTCACTTACGGCGGATTGGAGCCTCTGCTTTTCCGAGATTGAGCAAACGTGGACATTTTAAGGATCTACCAAGGGCACAATCGCTTAAGATTCTTCTGCCTTTAGTTTCTTAGTCACAAAGGTGGGATGCTTTGTTGAGATTAATAAACACCCCTTGTTTTATGCAAGTGACCAGAGTGTCATCTAAATGTTGATGCCTGGACCAAAACCCAGCCAAGGAATCCTGCTAAGCTCTGTAAAGTACACAGTACTGCTCTGCAGAGGTTAAATGACGGGGGACTGTTCCAGAGAAGCAGTAATGTACCATTTAAGGAGATGCCAATTACAGTGGGTGGTGGGGGGTGATCTGGGCTATGATGAAAATGAGAATATTTAGAAACATGTAATTGTTGCTGTTGCCATACGAAGCCCTGGTGCTCGCTGCCAGCCACCTCTAACAGTCCCCTGTTCCTCCCTTTGAAATAGCCACTGCCTCTAGTTTTTACGACGGTCCACTTTCTGTGAGAACAAGAGTGGCGTGTGTAATTAAACTCACCAAAGGGCGAGGTAAACACAAGCCAGGGCGGGGAGAAGAAATGCCGATGATTCCCGTAAACATCTTTATGGACAATTTGTTCTCAAACTTTTGTTGTTCCCTTTGGATAATATGAAAATAAGATTAAGTGCTGGAGCCTGATATAAAAGCATAGCAAGTTTCTCTTTAGTGTTGTGCCTACAGCAGTCTGTTTAACTCTGGTTTCCACGAGAAGAGCGTGTCACTGGGGGATGGAGGACCCTCCAGTTCCCCATCCTTCCTCGACAGGGTTTTGTGAACAGAGCTGGATCCTCTCATTTTTGTTTGTGCTGTTTATTCAGTGACTGAAACGGTTTTGCTGGGTCTCTCCGTACGCTGACTGAGTCTGTAAAGAAACAAATTGGCCCAGGCCAGCTTCCTTGTCACCATTGTTCCTCGCTGTTATCAATACACAGGCATTGCTTTTCCTTTCGTTTTCCAAGTGGAAGCCTTTCCTGTGGCTTCCTGCTGCTGGGCAGCAAGGCTGAGTGCTGAGCCTGTGTCCTGGCTGAAGCCGTGCTGGCCCACTGGCTGGGTTTCAAACACTTCTCCCTATTGGACGTGGTGCAGTGAATGTGTGTTGGAAGTTCATTCCTTGGGAGGGTCTCTTCCTTTTGGATCTGACACTCCTGTGTGTCCCGAGGGACAGCCTTCAGTCTGGTGTGATTGTCTGGTGCTAACTATTAAGTGAGAAATACCTTTACAAATTTTCTTTCTTTTTGAGGTGGGGCATAGTGTCACACACCTTCAATCGCAGCGCTCCAGAGGCAGAGACATCCAATCTCTGTGAGTTCAAGGCAAGCCTGGTCCACATATGGAGTTTCAGGGCAGGCAGGATTACACGGGGAGATTGTGTCTCAACCCCACCCCATGTTTAGCTTTTTTTTTTTTTTCTTTTTTATGGGCTGTAGAGCTGGTTTTAATACAGCAGAAACATGAACTTGCTTCTGAATAATTTCTTGTGAGAAAAAAATGTTCACGTGTCCCGCAGTTGCTACAATTTAACAGTCTAATGACACACAGCATGAGCTAGGGGATGTCTTAATTTTTCTCGTTTCCTGTTTGGTACTTGGGTATTTGTTGATTATTAAACATCTAGAGAATGGTGTCTATAATTGCCTGTTTTATGAAAGTTATTATCTTTTAAAAGTTATCTTTTGAAAAACCATCCTTTCAAAATGCATGCTTTTATTGAAAACGAGCTCATTTTCTTCTGCCTGCAGGGCAGGTGTGGGGCAGTCGGTTCCCACTCTCCCAGTGGCCCTGTCGCCGAGGGCGTTAGCACTGGGTTGGGAGCTATGGGATCACTGAACGCATTAGCTAGCGGACAAGTTAATTTTAGATCGAGAGATGAAGCAAGGAGAGGGCTCGCGAGCCTCTGCTGTGAGGTGAGCCGTATGTAGATCTAGGACATGAGATACCAGTGACGAGAGACGCTGCTCCAGGCACAGGGCGTCCAGACGGGGCACGGGACACGGCTGGACTTGTTCGGGGCCTGAAAAGGCCAGTGTGGCTTTTGGGGAGGAGCCGGGATGGGAATGGGGCCTCACCTGCAGGCTCCTGAATTTGATGTTGTGTGACATCTGCAGTGGGCAGCAGGGACAGTGTGGTACATTGTGCATAATGTCTCCCACAGGATGGAAGCTCAAACTCGGTCCATCTCCCTGTAACCCTGGGCTTTAGACTTGCAGTTTGTAGCTTCCCGCCCCCCTCCCGCACAGGTGAAGTCTACAGAGGGCTCTTGGCCCTGAGGGAACCGCTCAGCTCCATCCTGTGCTCTTACCTGTATGGACTTTCAGGTGGAATTTTTATTGTTGATGTTTTAGTCCTAGACATAACCTTGGAATTCTCTGTCTATTTATTTAGTATGTATGTTTGTGGATGCATGCATGCCACAGCACCACATGCAGGTGTGAGGAAAATTCACAGGGCCATGTTCTTTCAACATGTGAGTTTCTGGAGATCAAACTTGGCTTTCAAGTTTGACAGCAAGTCCCTTTCCGGGTAGAGCCATCTCCTTCCCTAAAGTAACATATACCAACTATCCTGTGTCTGTTGACTTAAAAATAAGTGTGTTTGCTATAAATGTCTCCCAGACTTATTCCCCTTCCTCCCCCTCTGTTTAGTGCAGTTTTCTTTGTGATTAATTAGCAAGTGTGGGAAGCTGACAGCTTCCTCCCAGCAGCCCCTGAGCACATGGTGTCACTCAGCTGCTCCCTGATGCACCTGGGAAGGGGTGATGTCAACGTCCTTCTAAGCTTGAGTCATTTCATGGGCAGAAGGATCTGCTGGCAAGATCCATTTTAGGTGCCAGACAATGATTCACAGTTTGTCATCGTACAGAGTGACGGGATTCTGCGGAATTCTGAGTTGTTTGATGTCTGAACATGATCATTCCACTCAGATGTGGGTGGAGTGGCAGTGTGTAAGCTCTGCTGCCTATGACACCCTGGGGGCGGGTCTGCGTCCTTGGGGAGCCCCCAGGTACACCTAGAGTCTGTCTATCTATAGGGACAGCAAATGCAGTCTGCTAGTGGCACCTGGGAACAGCTGGGCCTTTCCCCATCCTCCAGCCTTGCTTGCTTGGAAAGGTGACCCGAAGAGACAGACAAATGGGTGCTGAGTTCCCTGCAGGAGGTCATGTTTGCTGCCACCCTCCCTTTGCAGCTGGAGCCTTTTAGGAGGCCAGGGCCTGGGATGGGGGTGAGTGGGGAGGAGGCGGCGGCAATGAACAATATCAGATTTAGGAGTTGAAAAGATATGGGAGGCAGCTCTGTGAAGGTAGCTAGCCCAGGAGAGCAAGCAGCTCTGGTTAACTCCACATCCAAATGCTGAAGTACACACAGTACCTAGCTTGAATATCAGATTCTGTGTTCAAGCATTGTTAGCTTGCTTCTCGAAACTAAATGCAGTAAAGTGTTTAAAAATAATAGGACTCAAAGGTCGCCTGCCTACATTCTTTCCTAGTTGTGACCACAGCTCAGTTCGTGGCTGTAATGGGACCAGCTTCAATGAGCCAGCTGCTTTGTCTCTTAGGTGTGTGATACTGCCCTTCATTTCATGGGCAACTAAATAGTGAGGAGAATAGCACATTCACACGAGGCCACACGAGGCCACCGGCGCTCCGGTCGTTCCTGGGAAGAGCCAACAGCATTGTCAGCCCAAGTAAATAATATCGTTTTGATGAGGAGTGGGTGTGTGGGTGGGGATGGAGAGGGCAGGGCCACCCAGCCAAGTGACAGAAAAGACAGTCTTGCTATGTAGCCCTGACCTGCAACTCACTGTGTACACCAGACTGGCCTCGAACTCACAGAGATCTACCTGCCTCTGCCTCCTGAGTGCTGGGATTAAAGATTGTGCCACAGAGTCTGTCTCAAGTGAGGGAGTGTTTTCTGTATGTCTCTTCCCTTTGCAGCAAAAAGAGTGAGTCATGAGGGACCCTTTGCAGAGACAGTTTTCTGGAGCTTCTTAGTGACATTAGTCTGTTCACATTGCACATAACATTAAAAACATCTCATGACCCTCTAGCTCCAGATGGCCAAAGCTCGTGTGTGTGTGTGTGTGTGTGTGTGTGTGTGTGTCTATGTGTGAGTACACACACACTGAGGTTTATTTATTTTACTCTGTGTATGAGTGTCTTGCCTGTGTGTACCCATGTACCCATGTGTACCACAGTCAGGTGCCCACAGAGGTCAGATGGCATTGGGTTCCCCAGAACTGGAGTTACAGACGGTTATAAGGCACCGTGTGGTTTCTGGGTGCTGACTGGGTGCTCTCCACTGCTGAGCCATCTCTCTGGCCTCAGTATTTGTTTTTGCCTGCATTGTATATCTGTGCACCGTGTGTGTGCCCAGTGTGTAGGGAGGCCGAAGGTGTCAGATCCTTGGAACTAGAGTTACAGCCGGTTAAGCCAGTGCTTCTGACTGCTCAGCCATTGCTCTAGCCCTGTTTTTGTTTCTATTTGTCTTGTTTTTCATTTTTACGGATCGGCCTCATGTGCGGGAGAAACCTAGCTTTCCCCAAAACTCTCTTCCTTGTCTCATTAGCTCTGGGTCTGCAGTTTCCTTGACCCACACGGAGAGCGGTTTATGTATGTAGTCTACAAACTCGCCTCTCGAAATATATCCACACGTGTTCTGAGGAGAAGCAAGTGGCTGTAAAGTACCAGCCCTGGCACCTGGACCTTGGACCATGGTCTCCAGTTTACTGCAGGCTCAGCTTGCTTCTTCATACCCAGGGATCTAAAGTTCCGTGGTGACAGTCCAGGGCCTAGTCTAGTGCTCAGAGCTCTGCAGCGTGGTCTCTCTCTCTCTCTCTCTCTCTCTCTCTCTCTCTCTCTCTCTCTCTCATCTACTGAAATTCTCTGTGAATATATCTCTTTGTGAAAAGAATATTGCAACCAAACTTTGTGGCTGGGTCTCCCTAGGTAGCCCTGGTTGTTCTGGAGCTTGTCCTGCTTACCCAGGCTGGCCTGGCCTCACAGAGATCAGCCTGCCTCTGCCTTCTGCCTTCCTAGGGATGGTGTTAAAGGTGTGCACCACCACACCAGGTACAAAACTGAATTTCAGCAGAATGTGCCTACTAGTAGCCTTGGGCAGGGCTTTTGGGAAGGTAAATTAACATGCCTTGCCGCCTCATCGAAATCCAACTTTTGTACAACTTTATCAGTTTAAGGCTTGTAACATGCATTTAAGGTGTGCAAGCCATCTGTGAGTCGGAAGAGAGACTCTGTGATGTAGAACAAGCTTAAATTTCTCTATCATGTATTTCCCTCAGGAAAGCGAGTGGACAAGAGGTTGTGTGGGTATTGTTTTCAAGGCTGTCACCTACGGGGTCACCTAAGAAGTTCTTCAGTATTAAAATAAACCACGATGATAAATATAAATAAAATAAACCACACCTGCTGTGGCAAGCAGCAGCGGGTAGCTTGGAGCCCTAACACACGATCCCTGAGTTCTGCTCCAGGAAAACAGCTGAGAGAACAGTTAGTTTGTCATCGTCACTGGCTTATAAATGCCACTTTGAAGAGTTTGTGTTTGCGGATCGAGTCCTTCTGGTTCAGGACCCCGCTGCCCCCAGCCTTTGTTTGCCGTGTGTTTTAGGGAACGGGAGAGGTATTAAGAGTGATTTTTGATACGAGAAAGCTGTTGCACGTCCTTTTCACACACAGTGAAGTAAGGAGGGACATAGTCCCCGTATTTCAGTCTGTCTTCCAGCATGGAGCTGCGCTGTGCTTAAACAACATTCGGAGAAACACAGTTGAATGGTGAACCAACGCTGTACTTTTAAAACGTGTTGACGTCTTTCATAATAGTAACGTGTCAAAAAAAGTTTCCAAGATCCCGTGTGGCCAGAATGGAAACAAAGGGCACAAGATAAAGCAGAATTGTTGCAGTGTTCTAACGCCACTGGGCAGAACCTCCAAACCCTGGGCCTTCACCTCTATCCGCCTGTGACACAAATACACGTCCGTCTGCCCCTGCTTTGTGAGCCAAGGCAGCTGGAGGTTGTGAGTATTACACTTTGTCTCCATCTTATGTTTAAGGCAGAACGGCATAGAGTTTCTAGAACAGAATAATTCCAGCTGGTGATTTCGTTTTCCTTCCCTGTCTGTAAGGAGACACACGAGGAAGACTCCTCTGTCCAAATAAGAATCAGAAGTTCTAGAGGGAGCTGGTGACATCTTTGAGAGAAAGGCACAGACAGAGGGAGAGCAGTCAGGGGTGATAAATGGATGTCAGCTGTTCACAGGCAGCCCTGTGGGCCCTGGGTTGCTATGGGAGCAGGAAAGACATTCAGCAGCCCTGCTTGACTAACTACCCTAGTTTAGTGGCAGGGCTTGTGGGCTCCAGCCTGGGAGAAGGAGCTTTAGCCAGCTGATACCAGAGCCAGCATGCTGCCCATGGCCACAGCCCAGCTAGAGCTTTTGTGTGACTCTCCTTTGCTATTTCCCTTTTTAGTGCTAAGGAAAGGGAAGAGAGGTCCCCTCCCCCCTCGATGCTTACAGAGTTGGAAGGACTTTCATTTTCTCAGTACTCTAACACCTCTGCTGCACATTCCACCCCCCAAGGAGAAGCCTCTGAGTAAATGTGCCACGACAAGCACAGCTTGGGGTTGACTTAACCGCTGTACCGGAGGCCGTGGTGGTTTTCACACCTCTCTCAAAGTGAGCGCGCACCCTGGCACAGCTTAGGTTTCCGAATCTTCATTCGGAGCAGTGAGTTCTGTCAGCAAGAAATTGTGGGTTACAGTACACCTCAACTGGCTTGAGAACTCGGCAGGGGAAGTTTTTCACTCGTGAGCTCTCTCCCAGAGCACTGGCAGCCCGAGGCCTGCAGCCTGGAGGAGGCGGCTTGCTGAATTCTTGCAGAAGTCTTTCCGCTGTGTCCTGTTGAACCTCCATGCTGCAGAGAGTATCTCATTGTCCCTGTCCAAAGATGCTTTCTTCTGCAGAGCTCCCGGGTTTGTGGGGCGAGCAGATTTTGCAGGTGGGGTTGTAGACAACACTTCAGCACACGGCTTGTTTTATCTGCTGTCAGTTAGGCTTCATGTTTTTTCTCTCTAGATGAGGATTACTGGGTTGGAGTGAGTGCCCTATGAACATTACTTGGCTCACCAGCCAGAGGAGTTGTGGAAACTCCCTGTTGGGCATGTTATGGGAACTTAGGTGCAAAGTTATTTATATAGCCTGCCCATGAAGTAGATCCACGTGAGTCTCTTAGTATATGAGAAGTATAAGTTCAGAGGTTCCTAGGTTATTATGGGATCAGTGACCTCGAGTTTGTGAAATTAAACAAAAGGATCTAAAGAAGAGTTGTAGCTCAGGTTCTAGAAGTTGAAGAGCACCCATACCCGTCCGTCCCTGACACTTCCTGTAAGGTCTTTGTGTGCTTGGTTGAACCGGCCATTTATTTTGCGGTTTTGAGGCTGTTCTCTTGGCAGGGATAATGCCTGGTCTGACGTGCACCTCCTTGAAACTAAGGAATTAAGGTGATTATAAGTTAGCACACCTTCCTAGTCGTCACCAACCCACCTAACACAGCCAGGCAGGTTTGCTGGCAGATCTGTGACTGAGAACATAAGCTTTGGCCAGGATTTTGGATTTCCAGAGCGTCACGACAAAGTCAGTCTTTAAGCCTTATGTTTTTTCCTCTTGGACCAGGACAATGCTGAGGCCCAGCATGGCCGGGGGGGGGGGGGGGGGGGGAGGTGGTCTGTCCGCCAGGGGGGCTCTTGTCCTGATCAGTGCTGGTCTCGGCACCCCTCAGGACCACTCTTCTCTCTTAATAGCTTCCATACCCTCTTTGCGCTAACCTGGAGACTGGAAATCGTGGGCCTCTGCATTCTGCTCCTGTAAAAGCCTTTTCCTCCTGATGCTCACTCGGGAGGATCAGTTAATGCTGAGTGTTGCTGTCATCCGCAAGGGTCTCTTGAGTTACGGTGTTTGGGTATCAGTATGATGTTCCCCGAGTACGCAAGAGAGTGAAAACCGTGTTGCTTCTCCTGGGGGAGGTGGTTGCCTTTAATTAAAGCCATAGTTAACTTGTAATTATTCAAAGATAATTACAGAGTGAGAATCACGAAGACCTTCACTGCTGCCTCAAAAAAAATCCCCTCACTTAAAGATGCTGCCAGGCGGTGCAGGACAGTAGTGGCCCAGGTCTTTAATTCTAGCACTCGGGAGACAAGAGCAGGTGGTTCTCTGTGAGTTCAAGGCCAGCTGATCTATAGAACTAGGTCCAGGACAGCCAGGGCTACACACAGAGAAACCCTGTGCACGTGTTCTCTCTCCCTCTCTCTCTCTCTCTCTCTCTCTCTCTCTCTCTCTCTCTCTCTCTCTCTCTCCCCTTCCCCCTTTTTCTCTCCCTCCCTCTCTCCCTCCCTCCCTCCCTCCCTCCCTCCCTCCCTCCCCCTCTCCCCACCCACCCCTTAGACCAGTGAGATGGCTCAGCAGGTGAAGTGAATTGTGTGCAAGTCTGGAACCCAGAGTTCAAGTCCATAAAAATGGAAGGCGAGAAGTAAAGCCGTTAGTCAGTATATGACAGCCACATCATGTATGTGTGCATGAAAAGACATACCAATGACTGTAGTAACAGTAACAAAGGATATTGCCCAATGACTGTACTGTCAGAGAAAGCTTGAGTTTATTTAATTCCTGGAACTCACATAAAGATTGAAAGCAAATGAGCAGACTCTCCAAGGCTGTTGCCTGCCCCGCATGCACACTGAAATGTGTCTGGCCCGCACACTGTACATATTTGTACGCACACACAGCAGTTCTTCTGTTTCCCCTGCCTTGCGTGTACTTGATTTGAAATAGTCTGCACAGCTTCCACTCATGGTCTGGATGATAGCACCGCTTACTTTTGAAATTCGCCTTGCCCCTAATGTTAAAGGGACTACGGAAAAAATATTTCTGGATAAAGTAGATTACTCAGGACCCTTTCAGAAACAACCCTTGAGCTACTGCAGATGTGTAACAAGTTAATACCGAAGTGAACCAGAAGTTCCCTGAGTACCTCTGTGAACTGGTTCTTTTGCCCTCTGCCTTGTCCGGGAACCTTGGTGAGAGAGACCACAGACAGTGTGAGTGAGTGAGTCTTCCAGTCTGGACTCAGACCCACCCAGCAGACAGTCATGACTGCCTCTCCTCACCTCACTACTTCGAGATTTTAAGCTGAACAGTGGCAGTGAGTTAAATTCAAAGTCTTTGGTGTTGCTTTAGAATTCATGGTTCTAGCCAGGCTTATGCCTTAAATCTCAGCCCCGGGGAAGCAGAGGTGGGTACACTGTAGTTTAGATTGACTTATTTTCTCATTGTTTTTGTATATTTTTTTTAGTGTTAAATATAAGAAAAATGTTGCCAAAAGAAGTAAAAGAAGAGAAAATACTTGTCTGGGTGTTGGTGTCAGAGGAGGCAGAGGCAGGCATAACTCTGAATTCAAGGCCAGACTGGCTACAGAATTAGTTCTGGGACAACCTGGGCTACACAGAGAAACCCTGTCCCAAAAAACCTGAATACATACATACATACTACTGCTTGTATTAATGGCTGTGCTTCAGTATAAAGTATTTGATTGGCACCCATGCAGTACCACACTTAAGTACCAGGTGAGAGCAACCGTGGTGTTCTGCTGTGGAACCCTGTTCTAGGGGGAACGTAAAAGAAGCAATGGCCAGCTGGCGCGTTGGGCCGGCACATAGTGGACTTGAGGGATGTCTTTAAAGTGGGTGACATTTGAATTCATCTGAATCTGTCAGAAATTGAAAGTTAGGGGTGCAGGTTTGTGGTTAAGGTCGGGGGGTGCAGAGGAGGTAGAGGGAGAGAGGGCCGAGGTTTGTGGTTGGCATGGAAGCAGATCCACTCCTCAGCCATGGCCTGGTGTGACAGAGTTTGGGGTGATTTGTAGGGTGGCCCTGTGGGGCAGCACAAAAGCCAGTCCTGGTTTCCTTTCAGTAGAGGGAGTCTGAGTGCAGGTTAGCAGAAGGGACTGATTCTTACTTACTAGGTGTTCTTGGGCAGTGGGGAATGGCTTAGTGCTTGCAACAGGCCTGCGGAGCACTGTCAGGGAATTGTAATGCCAAAGCAAAGATTTGGTGGTTACTCTGTAGTCTAAGGAGCCATCAAATGATTGTCATTTTAGATATGGAGAGTTACATAAGAATCAGGACCGTAAACCCAGTCAGTAAAGGAAGGCTGAGTTAGAAGATTAAGCTGGGGAGACATGGAGACCAGGAGGTTCTCATCACAAGATTGGAAGCATGGGAGAGCATTGGAGAGGGCATTTGACGTCAGCTAGAATCAGGAAAGGCAGATATAGACACAGCCAAGGCAATCAAATGTTTTCTTTTGCTCAGATAGTTCAGATAGGGAAGTCTTAGCAGATCCCCCGAAGCAGGTCAAGAAGACCAAGTCTTTTTATATTTCTTTTATTCCTCATTATTCAATGTAGATCACAGAGGGAGGTCTGGAAAAGGCAGGCAGTGGGCAGACCTGTTTGGGTCATATGGAGCCAAAAATCGACTTGCTTTCAGAATGAATCCGTCTCCGATTTGCCTGTCAGTGAGTTCATTTTAACCAGGTTGATAACACATCCGAAGCTGTAGGATATATTTTTATGTGGTACAAATTGGACTGTGTGACATCCTTAGTATAGAGAACTGACGTCTATAGCTGGATTCTTCATCCTTGCCATTTGAAATGAGCACAAATCATCTTTCTGAGTATATATGCTAAGATGCCCCCAGAGTAGACCAAAAATCTTTTATTGAATTTTCTCTATAGACAAGGATGGCCTTGAACTTTTGGCAATCCCCCTGTATTCTGCCTCCTTAGTAGTGGGATTACTGGTGTGAGCCAGCGGGCCCCATCGGACTTGTGTTCTTCCCCTCCCACATCCCTTTTCCCCTCCCTCCTTGTATTTATTTTTAATTTTAAGAAGATTTATTTATTATGTATACAGTGTTCTGCCCGCATGTATGCCTGCCAGACAGGAGAGGGCACCAGATCTCATTACAGATGGCTGTGAGCCACCACATAGTTGCCTGGAATTGAACTCGGGACCTCTAGAAGAGCAGCCTGTGCTCTTAACCTTGGAGCCATCGCTCCAGTCCCCTTTTTTATTTTGAAGTGTGTGCCAGCATGTTCGTGGGAGTGCGAGAGCTGCGTGCGCACCCACATGTGTTCAGAGCCAGAAGAGGTGTTAGTTTTTGGAGATGGACTCACAGGCAGCTGTGAGCTGTGTCTGAGCCGCTAGACGTAGGTTCCAGGAACGGAACTCGGGTCCTGTGTGAGAGCAGTGTGCACGCCTAACCGCCGGGTCATCCTGCAGTCCCAGTGTGCCTTCTTTAGTAACCCCCCTGCTACCACACCTTTGTGAGCCTATTTCTCTTCCTCCCGCCACACCCACGTGTGCTCAACGAGACTCAGATACTGATAGTTTTTGTTGTTGTTGTTCTTTTGTGGCATTTGGAAAAGCTTGTACAATGAAGATAGAAACCTGCTTCGGATTCGAGAGAAGGAGAGACGCAATCAAGAAGTTCACCAAGAGAAAGGGGTGTTTGCTGAGAAGACGCCGCTGTTTGGAGAGCCCTACAAGGTATTCACTGGGTGTGAGAGGGAGAAAGGCTGGCCTATCATAACATAAAACTCGACGATAAAGCTATTCAGCGCCACCGAGTTCAATCAGGGGTCATAACTAAGAAAATAACTTATCCCAGAGGTTGTTTTTGAAAACAAAATCTGAACTCTTTGAACATGGTTAGTCAGAATTACCAAAGTGTGTGGTTTTCTTTTGTAACGTTAGTCTCCTGTAATTAGTAATGTGTGTCCGCGGCAGGCTTCTCAGCGGGGGACATCGTTAACATGGCATTACATGTTAAGTCGAGAGGGTTTGTTCTTACTGCGATTGCAGAATAGTTTATTAAGTGGTTGCTCTGCGTGGATTTGTTTCCGCCGTCTGAGCCCGCTGTCTTTCTGTTTGTAGACGGCTAAAGGCGATGAGCTGTCGAGTCGCATACAGAACATGCTAGGCGACTACGAAGAGATGAAGGAGTTTCTAAGCACCAAGTCTTGCCCTCAGCGGCTGGAGGGCGCGGAAGACAGGCCGGGGAAGCCGAGATACCCTTTGCTTCATGACAGGGGGAACAGCCTTGCCTCCCACTCCTTCCGCACACATGTCTACCACCAGCCTATTCCTACTTCTGCCCCTGGATCACTTTCTGTCGGTAACATTAGCCACAGTCCAAAGATGGCGCCGCCAAGGATGGAGCCAGTGCCAAGTCTCCACACCAAAAGCTATGGCCCGCCCGACAGCCAACGTCTGACTCAGGATCGCCTCAGTCAGGAAGGGCACTGTTCCAGCCACAGAAAGTATGACCGCAGAGCTGATGGTGACTCAGCTCTGGAGATGAAGCTCTCACCCTTAATTTCCTCTTTGCCATCCCCTGTGCCCCCTTTGTCACCTGTACATTCCAGACTGCAAGGACCCAGCAAGGTCCCCAGCAGCAGTGGCACTAGCAATAAAAACTACTGTACAGCCGTGTCTTCCAAGGACCTGGTGGCGAAGGGTCAGGATAACGAGACTCCTCTTGACAGTTTGGTGGCAGTTACCAGCCTCGGGGTAGCCCCTTCTCAGATGTTTCCACCTCCTCCCCTCCCCTCCAAAAGTGTTGCGATGCAGCAGAAGCCCACGGCATATGTCCGGCCCATGGATGGTCAGGATCAGGCTCCTAGTGAGTCCCCGGAGCTGAAGCCACCTCTGGAAGACTATGGACAGCAGAGCTTTGAAAAGCCAGATGCAAAGGTGCCTGCCAAGGCCAAGCTCACCAGACTGAGGATGCCTTCGCAGTCGATGGAGGTGAGTGGCAGTCCTTGGAATGTTTCCAGTCAGAGGAGTCTTGAGGTTCAGGTCTTTGGGGGAGGGGGTGGGAGGAGCGAGGTGACTGGGGCTCTTGGGTGGGGTACATGGGCAGTCTTTTGGCTTTAGGAGTTTATCAGTCCACAAAGTACTCAGATCTCACACGATTGATAGTAGATGCCGGAATTCAAACTTTCTTGTTTTTAAGACACCCGTCTCATTGCTCAGACCCGAGAGCCTCCTGCCTCAGCTCCTCCCCCAGCGCTTCAGCAGGACACCTTGTTGAGCCTGCAGCTGCAGACTGGAGTCACATGGTAAAGCATGGAGCCTATGAGACAGATTAGAGGGGACCTGTGTGCCCCACGACCCAGATGCATGGCATCTCTGACTCCAGATAGTTCGGAACTATCCCTTTTGTCCTGTTGGGTCTTTACCAGTTTGAAAGAAAACCCAAACAAAAGTGCACATATTAGGATTAAAACTTGTTGGGCTCTGCCAGTGTTTCCTAAGACAAGTAAAATCAAAGTAGTAAGATGGTGTAGGTTTAAAAAAAAAAAGCTTCAGGTTTTTAAAAATTAACTACCTTTATTTATTGAGTGTGTGAGTGTGTTGGTTGGAGTGTGTTAGTATGTTGAGTGTGTTGCGTGTGTGAGTGTGTTTGCCTGTGCACTTGTGATAGCTGGACCCTTGCCTCCACCGTGTGGGTTTTGGGGACTGAACATTTGGGTTTGGTGACAAGTGCAGGGGGGTGACTTTCCAGAGTTGGTTCTCTCTACCACATGCATCTGGGATTGGCTGTCCCTCTTGGCAGCAGGCACCTCTGCCCACCGAGCCTTGTCATCAGCCCCCTACCTTTCTCTTAAGGCTGAGTTCTGCTCTCAGCCTAGCCAGTCTCCCCCACCCCCATCATGTGGATGCAGCGTCTGCATGTACACAGAGCTCACAAGAACTTCTTGAGTAACCGGCACAGTGTGGTTAAAGTCTTGTTCAGGCTTCCACAGAAATTCAGGACATTATCCAATACAGGCATATTTTATTAGTGAATATTGTTCTTTTGTGAATTCCTCAGTAAGTGAATAATGAATTTCAGCCATGGGGCTTGGCCCTGCACGCGCTTCTCCCAGGCTGCTCCGCACTGCCCGGCCTTTTCTCCAGTCTCCTGGAGCTAAGGCTAGCCACCACCCCACTTCTCATTCCGTCTTATCTTTAATTTTTTTCTCCTAAAACCTCTAGCCCGGAAATTACCTTCACTAATACCTAAAGTGCTTCAATATCCAGCTCTAGAAAGCAAGCGTGCAGGGCCCGGTCTGATGGTGCTCGCCTTTCTCGTCACTCGGGAGGCAGTGAGGCAGGCAGAGAACTGTGAACTTTCTGACCCAGTGACGGGAATTCTGGAAGAGGCTGCACATGGGTCTGGATTCGGTACCCAGGCCGACATCCGTTCACTTCCCTGGTCGGGGCTGTCGGTGTTGCTGACTGCGAAGCTGCGATGTGGATAGTAAAGCCAGAGAGTCCTTCAGCGACTCGATGACCCGCCAGACGTGAAAGACGTTAGAAACATTTTGTTAAGAATGTCCAGATTAACTGATAGGAAAATAATTCTTTCCAAAGCTCACAAGTTCTCAGGCATGAAAAAATGTTGGAAATGACTTACGGAATTCTAAGTATACGACAGGATTCTGGAAAACAGCAGACAAAATTCTTCTAAAATACAACAGCAAGTGTCTGCTTTAGGTAGTATGTTAAATGCTAATTCTAATCACAACCTCCAAACACGAAATAATAAATGAAAATTAAGTACCGTTTTGACGAGTGTGCATTGTAAACATATATTGAAGTGTCAGCTGTTCACAGATAACGCAGTTGCTACACGCTAATCAGCTTTTTAAATATTTAAGGAAATGGAAGGACTAACTCCTGATTTGCTAATACTGGTAAATACTGCAGGTTCTGAACTACCACACTGCATCCTAGACATACGGATAATTACAGTAATAAAAAATAAAAGTGAACTCTAAGGAAAACCCACAGGCTTGAGACTTTTAAGAATGAGTGCAAGAAGCATAGGTATCACAGATTCCTCTTTTAATTCATACTTTAATCCCAAATTCCAAACTATGCCCACTGTGAACTCTTAGAACTGTTATTTATAAATTAGAATTAAAGAGCAAACCGAGGTAATTTGTTTAAAGGAGAGAGCTAGGAATATGACCTCTAATTACTTAAATACTATGGCCCCTAGATTAAAACATTAAACTTAAATCCTTCAGTCCAGTGGATTAAGGCGATTAGCTGGAGCTTGACAAATTACCATGGGCTAAAGGGGGACGTGCAGGCCGAAAGTAGGCCATGCATAAACAGAAGATGAAGTTCAAGAGAAAAGGCCTGGTTTGTTTGGAGCCTGGACCACTGTGGGGGAGGGGAGGGCTGTGCTTTGTCAATCTAATGATTTTTAACAGCTAAAAATAACAAAATCAGTGTAAAAAATAGCTGATTATGGAGTTCCTGGAGAATATGAACAAGCAGCAAATTTAAACTTGGAAAATGATGATTCCCCCCCCCCCCCAAAGTTGTAGCTCTTGGCCACTGGGAAAGAGAAATACAAGGCCAAAAAGTAAGTTTGCTCTGCGGTCCAGGCCCTTGCCTAGGAAGAGTTCTGCATGGATCTCCGACTTCTACTCATCACGCCCAGACGGCCCAAACCAAAACCATCCCTCCAGCCACCTTACCCTGTTTCCTGTCCTAGTATTCTAAATGTCACACCCATGGCAGCACCAGCATAGGAAAGAGTTAAAGGATTCAGCGAGCCCAAGAGCACAGTGCCGGGCAGGAGACTCCCAGTGCTGGCAGCGTCACTTTTCCAGGGCCCCGGGGGAGTCTCATATCCCTCCACAAACGTCTGAAGTGTGAGAACAGCAAGGAGGAACAGGAATTTCTTATCCTGGTACCAAATGTACTTCTGGCAATTTTGAGAAGGAACAGAAAGTGAAAAAAACAGTTCCAGCTGATACCACCCTGACAGAGCTTCCAGTTTCAGCTCTGCACCTCCAGCCCCGCCCCCCACACCCTGGGCTGCTAGCAATTTTGTCTTTTCTCTCTCAAACGGTTCTATCCTGTGCACTAACTTTCTTCCAGAAATTTTAGAGCTTTCCAAGTTTTTTTTTTTTTCCTGCAGTACTTTGTCAGAGCTTAAAATGGTTTTCAGAATCTTGCCCGACTGCACTGCAGGTGGAGACTGTCTTGCACTAAAACAGGACACTTGCGGGGAACAGAAAGTCTCATTTTATACCTGGTCTTGAACTCTCTAGCTTGTAAATACTGGCTTGAAAAACAAAACCCCAGAAAACACACTGGCAAAAACAAAGCAGCTTGTATCCCTGCCTTGTCTGGCTGTGAGCAGCTCATACTCAAAATGTCTGTGGGTCACTTGTCACTATTTTTAAGTTTCTATATTTAGGTTTGCAGGTCCAGGACCTGGCCAGGCTCCAGAGAGGTCCAGGGCACTCATTTCTTGTTCTTCATTGAACACGGTTTTCAGTCTTTATCCAACACCCGTAATCTCCACAGGGGTAGACACAGATAGACACAGACCATCTCCTCCCGATTCCTCATTCTGCCCCACGTGTATCAATCACCCTGAGCCCTTCATCATCCCATTCTGTGGCACAGCCATAGAACTGCCAGGCAGTTGGCATGGCAGCTTGCCACTAGCATAAGGACTCTGGCTGGGATCAAAGGAAACTGTCACATCACAGCGACACTGGCCCCAAAGACTAGTTTGTTTCGTTCCTCGTCTGCAACAGGTGCTTCTGTCCCAGGAACCCCTCTTCGTTCACCAGATCTCATCTCGGTGCCTGCTCTTTGGGAAATACGCCGGGACCATCTGGCCCAGAGTCCTGTGTCTCAAATATACATTAAGTGGCAAAGACTTCAAAATGTGGGAGAAACCCCCACTCTCTTAATTTCCCCCGCTCCCACCCTCAAGAGGTCCACAAGGTGGAAGGAGAGAACCAATTCCTCAAGCTACCTTCTACCTGCACCCCACTAGTAAATAAATGTGAAAATGTGAGTAAAAGAAAAACGTAGAATTTGGAGTGGTATTAAGGAGAGGAATTTGTAATCCTGAGTGACAGAAAGGCTGGTCATGTTAGTGTTTCTGAAATAGACCTTAGAAGCTTGAGTGAGAGCAGATCGAAGGGACTATGAATCCTAGTCCAGATATTCCAGGTGGGTAGGCCTCCTTCCAGACTTTACTTATTTAATTCAAATTTCAATGCTTAGCCTTGAACCGAGGGGCCTCATGCTGTATCCCTGCCCCCGGTTGAATCTCTCTCTCTCTCTCTCTCTCTCTCTCTCTCTCTGTGTGTGTGTGTGTGTGTGTGTGTTTGCCTGCATGCATGTATGCGTCATTTGTGTGCTTGGTGCCTTCACAGGCCAGAAGAGGTGTCCTGCAGCTGGAATTCTAGATGTTTGTAAACGTCCTCTCCAGCCAACTCTCCAGCCCCCTCCACATTTGATTTTTAAAGGATCGAAAATAATTAAAGCTTAGGGAAAGAGACCATTTGCTTTGGCATCGCCAGTGTTTTAAGAACTAGTTTGCAGTGAAGTGCATGTTACATGGGTAATCCCCGCACAGGGCAGGGAACCTCGAGTTAGAAACCAGTTCTAACCCATACAAGTAAACAAACCAAGAAGACCTGTTTGCCAGCGCCATGGTCTCTGTGCTCCCGTCCTGTGTGAATTTGCACGAATCACATTTTGCATGTTGTAGAGCTGAGTCCCTAAGGAGTTGAAGGGCTCCCAGCCCTCTGAAGCCTGTCCGTCGAGTGCTGAGGACTTGTGTGACTTAGGTGTCAGGCTCCCCGATTTCCTGTGCCTACGACTGATGAAATGTAATCAGGACTTTTGGGGCGCTGCATAGGAGAGGGTGGCTGAGATGCAGTTGAGGTCCTGAGGATTTTATACGCGGGCCTTAGCTTTGCCTCTCACTTTCAGAGTTGGAAGCACCCGGATAGGATTCCTCTGCTCGCACCTAGTTACTCACACCTGCGCTGGTCCTTTGCTTTACTTCCTGTGGGCTCACAGCGGGCGCCATTCTTCCTCTTGCCCTTCTGCCTGCACTCCAGTGCCTTCTCCATTTTGCTATTTTGAAGCCCTGCGTTCCCCAGCACCGGCTCTAGGTGTTGAATTGCAGTCATCTTTCCCAGCTTCCGAGCAGAGTGAACCATTCTCCTTCTGTCTGTTGCCATCACTACTTCCTTCTTTCCTCCACGGCAAACACACTGCCTGTGTCTTCTCCCAGCCTCTTTGGCCTCTGCCGTTTGGGCTGTGCCGCCGGATGATCCAGGAAAGCTCAC
The DNA here is from genome assembly GCF_903992535.2 of Arvicola amphibius. Classification (NCBI taxonomy): domain Eukaryota; kingdom Metazoa; phylum Chordata; class Mammalia; order Rodentia; family Cricetidae; genus Arvicola; species Arvicola amphibius. Next base: position 4,656,333 of record NC_052047.1, on the reverse strand, counting down.
CAGGTCATGTAATGTTTGCCGTCTCTGAACGTGAGACACCATGTACCTTCTGTGGCTACACTTCCCTCTGTAGACAGGCCTTCATCTCTGTTGGCAGTACCTGTTCTGGTCTTCTCCCCAGGGCTCTGCCTTCTCCTCTCCCTGGCGACGTTTACCCAGACTTCAGCTGCTGCAATTGGAAAGTATCACAGAATGACACTGTCTAGCCTCAAAACGTCAAGCTCCTGGCCCTTTCATCCGCGGCCCCTCCAGAGCTTTGTGGGTTTCTCACATTTGTTCACTGGGCTTCATTTCACTGTGTCTCCCTTTCCTTGTCCTGCCTCGGACTCTGGCCATTGTCTCCTGCTTTCTTCCTGGCTCCAGGATCGCTTTCTTTCTGCGAGCACCTTTAGGGTTTTGCCCCTCAGTCCTGTGGATGTCGCAGGGAAGCTCCCCCATTTCTCTCTCTTTTACCGTCCTGTCTTCACCTGAGATCTCTTCCATGGTCCCTGAGCCTGCTGGCTGCTTCTGCCCTCCTTAAATCATGGCGTCAGTACATGAGAAGGGGATTTTTATTAAATCTAACATCTTTGAGTACTTTTCACTGCCTTATTTCCCTTCTAGTTGGTCCTACTATTGTACCCAGTCTGGCCTCTAGTGCTTGGGCTGTTCCCTGTGGCCCAGGCAATCCTGCCTCAGCCTCCCTGGTAGCTGGGACCGCAGGAGTCTGCCACTGCTCCTGTCTTCAGCATTAGCCTTCTTTGTGTTTGATAGTGGTGGTTCTGTCTTTATAAACTCCCACCCCCAGAGCCGAGAGGACAGGCAAGCAGACCTGGCTCTCATTTGCTTTCCTCAGAGAGTTTCCTGATCCTCAGCGGCGCTGCTGAAGTTCTATGGTCCCCTGTCCTGGGCTTCACCTGCTGTGTGCTCTGGGCCTTCCTCCTGGTGAGGAGCATTGTGAGGTCAGGTGGCAGTGTGTCTCTTTTGTCTTCAAGCACAAGTGGGGACTGGCTGAAAACTGAGTGTTTGCTGTGTTGTGCTCGGCACGAAGATTTCCTAAACTAACTTGTTGATCTGAATGATAATCCCTATTTCATGTTTGACTCGCTGGCAGTGGGGGTGGGTTGAGGATCATGGTATGGGGTGAGATTCTCTATTTAGGACATTTGTCTGGGGACCCGAACTAAATTCATTTTAAAAATGAGTTTTATAAAAGGATTTAGCCCAGCAGTAGCTACATGTGTGTTTAATCCCAGCACTCGTGAAGCAGAGGCAGGTGGATCTCTGAGTTCGAAATCAGCTTAGTCTACACCGCTAGTTCTAGGATGGTCAGGGATACACAGAGAAGCCCTGTCTTGAAAAACAAAAAATCAAACAAACAAAAGATTTATTGGCTTTTAAATTTTGTACACAGGGTTTGTCTGTAGCTTTGGAGCCTGTCCTGGGACTAGTACTTGTAGACCAGGCTGGCCTCGAACTCACAGAAATCCACCTACCTCTGCCTCCCAAGTGCTGGGATTAAAGGCATGCGCCACCACCACCCGGCGTCTTGGGTTTTATTTTGTATTGCACTACATATGTGCAGTGCCCACACAGTCCTGAAGTGTTCTATTAAACCAGTTGGAGTGTACAAGGGCATTATCACACAGCATGTGGCCTGCTTTGCGTACGTGGCCTGCTTTGCATACGTGCTTCATACTTCTAGTGACATCAGGCAGTATGTGCCAGTCTGCCAAAGTTGTACAGATCATGGAGAAGATAAAAGTAACAATGGAGCAAGGGATCTCGAGTTAATGTGTGCGTTGCATGTGTGTAATACCCGTACAGGACAGGGGATCTAGCGTTCGCGTGTATGCTACATGTGTGTAATCCCCACACAGGACAGGGCGATCTCCCCCCATGCTCTGTCTTCCTGGCAAAGGGTCTTTCAGAACCTCTTTGAACAAAATGAGAAACATTGGGTCTGTAGTTAGTTAGTAAGCCAATCTTCAACATGATTACTTACATCTTGCAGTCTCTGTTTTCCACATTGCCCCACTTGAGATACAGGGACTAAAGCCAGCTGTGGGAGATGGTGCCCCACTGAGGAGCAACCTCTCTGGAACAGTGTGCTTACATCCAAACACCCATGTTCTCCACATTGAACTCTTGATTTTGGTGTTTTCACGAGGAACTGGAAGCATATCGAGTTCCCAACCAAACAGTAATTGACCCTATCTTCTTCTGTAGACCCCCATTGGCAGATGGCTTTGGTGCAGTAGCCAGCCCTCGAGGACCTGGAGACCAAGGAGGGTTCTGCAGTGGTCTTAGGGTTGTGGTTGTGGTGGAGGCTGGGGGGGGGGGGAGTGTAACAGGTGGATCCTTGTCACTAGACTGAGCCACCTGGTCGACACATGAAGATTACCTCCCTCGAGGAGATCTGCCTGCTCTCCCTGCCCACTGAGGAACTCGAGATTATTGACTTCTCTGGGAGCATCCCTAAAGAGCATGTCAGTGCAGAAGCAGACTCATTCCAGGTTCAAATTTTTTGTCACTTTTGGGGACTGTCGTGGTGTTAAGTGCTCCAAAGATGTAGGAGTGGCCATCTAAGGGCCTGCCACCTTGGGCAAGGTTTTCATCATCTCTCCGATAAGGTGACAGACCACTGTGACTCTGTATTGGTACCAAGTGAATGGATCCTCTTACAATAACTGTTGGAAGTGCATTTCTGTCTGTGTCTGCAGCTTTGACCTGAAGGATGTTGGTTCCACAGGACTCAGAGGAGATTGGGGCAAAAGGGAGTGTCAACATACTCAGATGATGCAATCCAGGGTCTTAAAGCTCTCCTCCAGGGTATCACAGAAGGGTAGGCCATCCGTCCCAGCAGATCAAGGGGAGAGGTGATTTACCTAACAGGGTATTGTAGCCTGTGCTTTACCTGCCATGCTTATAGAATTAGTTGTTCACTTATTAGTTGGCACTGCTCATGGCTTTTGTCCTAAAGTAGCAGTTCTCAATGTGTGGGTCCTGACCCCTGTGGGGGTTGAACCACCCTTTCACAGGGAATGTTGAGAACTACTGTCCTAAGGAGCAGGAGTTAGGCAAAAACCTCAGAATAGAGAAAATATCACTAATACCCTAGTCAGCGGCTGGGTAAGTAAATCCTAGTGTCTGTCTTCCAGTGTCATTGCCATGTAGGTCATGTGATGCACAACTTGACATGGCCGCTCACACTACAATCTCAGCACTCTGGAGGCTGAGGTGGGAGGCTGCTGTGAGTTTGTGGCCAGCATGTGCTACAGAGTCTTAACTGGTCTCGACAGTCAGAAAGAAAAAGGGCCTTTCTGTGTGTTACCTTGCTCCATCCCAGCCTGAGCGTTTCCTTGTGCAGTTCTTGAGGGATGCTTTGCAGTTATTCCCAGCCCAATTTGGAGGGATTATCAGCACCTGGCTGGTGGACAGCACCCAGCCCCTGCTTCTTCCTCCCTATGCCCCAGAGCACAGGATCCCACCTTCCACAATCTTACTATGCAGGTCAATTCAGAGTTAATCAGAGTTTATCAGCATATCAGTGCATCCTCAGAGCTACTGATGTAGTGGCTGCTGACATTGGCTTCACTGTGTGGGGTAGTGGGGTGTTAATGGTAATGCCACAGGGCATCGTGAAGTTAATCCCCTAGTTTGGGAGGTGGAGACAGTTAAGAGGTCAAGGCCACTATAGACCAACAAGGAATTCAGGCCAGCTAAGGCTGCATAGTAAGACTCAGAGATGTACTGGGGACACCACGCTCATGCTGTTCATGCAGTGATGGAGGAGGGTCATCTGTCTATGTGTTACTTTCATTGGTTAATAAAAAAACTGCCTTGGCCGTTTAATAGGACAGAAAATTAGGTAGGCAGAGTAGACAGAACAGAATTGTGGGAGAAAGAAAGCAGAGTCAGGCAGACGCCTCAGGCAGACGCCATGCCTCTCCTCTCTGAGACTGACACAGGTTAAGATCTTCCCGGTAAGCCACCACTTCGTGGTGCTACACAGATTATTAGAAATGGGTTAAAGCAGGATATGAGAATTAGCCAATAAGAGGCTGAAACTAACAGGCCAGACAGCGTTTAAATAAATACAGTTTCCGTGTAATTATTTTGGGTAAAGCTAGCTGTGTAGAAGCCGGGCAGCGGGAAGCAGCCCAACGTTCCTTCTACAATGCAGTGAGCTTACCTGATCCATGGTAGAGCCAAGGCTGGAGGCTTGACAGCTGCAAGAATCTTGCTCATCGGCCACGCTGTGTATAGGCGGAATTTATGCAGATAACCTTGGAAATCTGAGATTTCCAGAACTCCCAATTTGGTCTTCTAAGACAAAATGTCTCTGTGTAACAATCCTGGCTGTCCTGGAACTCACAGAGATCCACCTGCCTCTGTCTCCCAAGTGCTGGGATTAAAGGCATGTGCGACCAAGGCCTGGCTTTGCAGGTTTTTCTTTCTCTGTGGCAGGTAGACTGGGGCACTGGCGCAGCCCGCCCTCTGTAGCCAGAACTTGGTTCCATCCAGCAGAATGCTTTTGGAGACAGTTGCTCCTAATGTCAAAGATGGGTTGGCTTAAAAGGGAAAGAGGAAATTAATTATAGCCTGATTTCTTTGATGTTCATATACTAGAGTTGACTGCACAGAGTTCAATTGCAGCAGACTTTATAGTTTTATCACTCATGTTTTCAATTGTCCACCAGCGTGTTAGATTAAAATTATATGAAGAACTAGGGCATTTCACCTACATTTTATGTTTAGATGGATTTTGTGTTATGCATGTGGTTACAGCACTGTGAGGAACGTTTGTGTTAGTGATAACCTCAGCAAACTGCTAAAAATCTTAGATAATAGAATTGTCTTGAAATTTCTAATATTAGATTAATTTTCTAGTTCTTTGTGTTTGTGTATAGTGTGAACATGAAAAGCACACTCAAATGTGCTTGAGATGTGTAAGCCCAGTGGCAAAGCGCTTGCTTAGCATGCGGAGGGCCTTCGGGAAGAAGAGAAAGAGGAGAGAAGGGCAGGACGGAGGAAGGGACATGGCTGCCTTCGCTCTCGGATCTACCGTTTTATCTGACAACTCCTGCCTGCGTACACGTAATGCTGGGGATAGAACTGTTTTAAAGGAAATTGTTAATCAAGTGAGGTTTTTATTTCAGACACATCCTCAGGTCTAATTATGCAGGCACAGTACTTATTAGGTGTAGTTTAATAGGAGCTCCCACTGGTGGCTTAAATATTTTGCTTATGTGCCATCAGCTGCTGTAAACCCCACTGATCTTTCTCCTGTCCTTGAAAGCAGCCCAAAGAGTAAGCTGTTTTGGAGTCTTGGTTTTGTGGGAGCAAGGGAGGGGGAGGGGCAGCCTGCCTGTTGGCGAATGAAGTTGTATGTTTTTAAACTTTGCACAGGGTGCTTCGCAGGAGTCAAAATTGCCAAAGGGACAGATGTTGCCAATTTCAAGTGTACAGGGGGAAGGCAAACATTGCTAAGCAACGCTGTACTTGAGAGAGTGTGTTTAGGAGCAGAGCCAGGGGAGTTGTGCCTGGGAGCACGCCTGCTTCTATGGCTCTGTACCAGGAAGACATGCAAACTTCTTCCTTGTCAGGGCTGCCATTGCCGCCACCAGCACCAGTGGCAGTGACCTAGTAAGGCAGGAAAGCTTTTTGGCCATGTAGAAAGGCATTAAGACCTGTGCAGGGAGGTAAGTGCTCCCCACTGCCCCACAGTAGGTGTTCAGCCAGAGGTTCAGGAAGGGAGCCCCAGAAAGGAGATCGAGGGTTTGGATTGAGGCAGGAGATGGCTAGGTCTCAAAAGAAACTTGTGTTTGTCTGTTTCTCTTCTTTTCTCTGTAACAATCAGTGCAACTTGGTTCAGTCTTTTGTGTGCACAACTATAAACAAGGTAAATAGGCTTTGTGGCCACAGGCATTCTGCTCCTCCCTGGTCCTCCCTGGTCCTCCCTGGCTGTGAACACCTGATAGGTAAGCCAGGCTTGTTCTTTTTTTTTTTTTTTTTTTTTTTTTTGGCAGTCACCAGAGACTTGAGCTATCTCACGACTATTTGTTTGGACTCTGGAGCCTGCCTTCTTATGAAATAGTAGTAGGGAAAGTCGAGAAAGAGAAGGTATACATATGCATAGTTTTAGATTTGTAGCAGATGCAACCTGGTTTTATTGTTGTGTGTTTAGAAACATCGTCTCACCATGTAGCTTAGGTAGGCCAGGCCATTCTGCTGCCTCTGCCTCTGAGTGTTGTGATTACAGGATTATACCACCGTGCCTGACTACATGTATCTTGCTAATATATTTATGGCAATTAAAAGCATAAATGGTCAATAATTTCTATAACTAATAATTCATTCTTGTATCGTTCAACACTGGTCCCGAACTGGCAAATGTTGCAAAGCTATAGGTTAAATATACTGATCATTGAATTGTGCACATGCATCATCCTTTTAAGATCTTGTGCCTTTGTTTATTTTTCATCAGATATGTTGAATTCCAAGTCTAGTTTAGAAGATGGGGGCTCACGCACGCATGCTCGCACACTGGTATGTGTGAGTACATGTGCCCTTAGAAGCCAGAGGTGTTAGCCTTCTGGAGTAAGAGTCACAGGTATTTGTGAGCCTCTTGATGTGGAAGCTGGGCTCAAACTGTCATCCTGCAAGAATGATATGCATCTTTCCCCCACTCCCTCCAGGCAGAGTTTCTCCATTTTCCCTCTCAGAATACAGAGTTTGCTTACTTTAAGCCATATTGTCAGGTGGTGGCGGCACCCGCCTTTAATCCCAGCACTTGGAGGCAGAGGCAGGCAGATCACTGTGAGTTTGAGTCCAGTCTGGTCTACAGAGTGAGTTCCAGGACACAGAGAAACCCTGAAACTGTGTCTTGAAAAAAAATCAAAACAAATAAACAAACAAAACAAAACAAAATCTACATTGGAATTGACCGTCAAATAGTTTAAAGGAGAGAAAAATTTCAAATTACCGGTTTATTCCTTTGGATTTTTAAGACAGGGCTTCTCCGTGTAGCCTTGGCTGTCCTGGAACTTGATCTAGATCAGACTGACCTGGAACTCAGAGATCCTCCTGCCTCTGCCTCCCGAGTGCTGGGATCAAGGCGCCGCCGCCTGGCTCTCTCCTTGTTTCTCAGCAGTTTCCCAGATGTCTCGCTTTAATCTACAAACGTCTGTCATTACAAAGCCAACTGCTGGACATGGAGACAACACTGAAGGTCAGCTAAAGGCGTCACTTTGTCCCCCACTGGTGCCATTACTGTGTCAGGAAGGAAGTGGTGAGCTTCACTACTGTTTTCCCACGGGCCGAGTGTCGGGAGAGCCCTGCTGGATCATGTATAACTGAGCTGCAGTTCGTCTTCTAGAGGCAGTTATTTTCTTGTGACTGTAGCATCATCTCGTTTCCCATGGTCTCTCTTCCCTGTGTTGTGGTTAGAAGCATGAGAGGCGGTAAATGTAAGAATATCTGGAATTGAGGTGAATGTGGCTGTTTGTGTGTGCTCTGGAGATGGGAGTGTGAGGACTGCAGGCCCTGTGTGTGGATAGCAGACAGAAACAGGCGTGTGAGAGATGAAGGGTTTGAAAGGAGCCAGTGACTGATGCTTCCAAAATAGGAACACACCTGTTGTCTTAGTTTTTAAAATTGTTGTGAATGAGCCAGGTGCCGGTGGCACTTACCCAGCCCTCGGGAGGCAGAGGCAGATGGATCTCTGTGAGCTCAAGGCTGGCCCTGTCTGCAAAGGGACAGGCTCCAAAGCTGCACTGGAAACCTGTCTCGAAAAACCAAACTTGACAAGTGGTTTCTCCTTTCTCCCGTCCTCCTGTAGGCTGTTCCACACCTTGTCTTTACCTCGCTCCTCCTGTATTAAGTACTATTGAGGAATAAGTGTTTATTCAGAACTTTACTATTAAGTATATTTTTGGTTTTGATTGGTTAGCGATGACTAGCCAGGGACCTTTGCTGAAGTCTTAGGCAGTTTCTCTGTCCTTCCAGGACAATTGATATACAAAGATAAGCCAGGAAAAGATGGGGTCCGCTTTGGGATTCTGTGTGCTGACTAGGTTTCTTCTCTCCTCTCTTGTTTCCTCCATTACCCCCATTCCTTTCCTTCTTTGAGAGAGGGTCACCCTGTGTGAACCTGGTCAGCCTGGAGTTCACAAACTATGGTCTTAGTCTCCAACTAAACCAGTAGACACAGGCTTACATGCTACTTGAATTTGGTTTTAAACGGGCTGTACGAAAGCAAAATATATTTTAAATTTAGGTGTTTGTTGCTAGAGTATTCTGACAGCACATTCTTAAAGCCTTTTTTCTTTCCTTTTCTTTTTGTGGATTTGTGATTGAGCCCAACACCTCGTGCATGCTCCACAAGGGTACAGGAAGCCCATTCTACTTCTCCCCAAGGTGATTTTCCTATACTGTACCAATTTATTGGTTTCTTTTAAATGCGTGGAAGTGTAGACAGACTCTTCCTTCCTCCTCCTGTGTTTGTCACTGTATCCTTAATCCCCAGGGGAGTTGAAGCTGTTTGTGCCACTGCTGTAATTTTCTTCCCCTTCTCTCCCCACTCCTTGCTGGATTCTGGTTTTTATTTTTGAAAATAATCGATGCCAGGAGACAGACAAGCAACACCTAGCCTGGAGGAGACGTTGTGATTACTGCCATGGTAAACCCAGGATAAAACCATTGCCTTCGTCCTGACAAGGCATGGATTAAACGGTTTATCTCATTCCTATGACTTCAGTTTCTTTCAGCCTCCTCCAGAAACTGGCTGCAAGTGGCACCCAGTCCCTTCCTTCAGATTCCTCTGTAGCCTCAGCTTATACTTAGCTAGAAAAAGAAAAGGCCCAAGCACGCCATGAAACTCAGAGTTAAACATCACTTCCAAACACCGCATGCCACTTAAATGTGACAGACATGGACACTTAAAGGAAGAGCAGGTTTAAGTGCCTGTAAACATCTCATGATTGACAAAGTAATTGATACTGTTGTCTTAGATGAGAACCGTATGTTAATATGATTTGTGGGAGACAGGAACAGCAAGAGAGACAGAATGTGCATGTGCGTGTGCACACACGTGCTTGTGAGCAGCTCAGAGGTCGCACAGAGTGCACAATGACAGCACATCCAACTGTGGGCTCACACCCTACTTGAAGAGGTGTTCGTATTTGCACAATTGATGTTCACACTCAACAATCTCTCAAGCACACATTCTGAAGACATTTCAGTAAGCAGAACTGGGTTTCAGAAGGAGAAATAGATCATATGGGTTTGGCCATTTGCAAGGACTTGTCTTTTTCTTTCTTTTTTAAAATCACTGCCATGAGTTGTCTAGACCTGCTCTCTGTGGTTTTGGTTTTTTTTTTTTGTTTTTTGCCTTTTAGTGCCTACTAGCCATTCTCACCAAATCATTCTTGGTTACTAAACCCACAATGGGCTTCACAGCCGTGATCTTTCATCAAAGGCCCAGTGTTTTAGAGGCTTACCCCATTGGGAATATAGTTCCCAACGTTACATGGTAAATGGTGATCCTTCACAGCTAGGAAGCTGAAAAGTGAGGTTCGGTGTGGTCCCCATTAGTGGCGTGGCGAAGCTGCTGTTGCTTGGCCATCTGTCCATCCAGGTACCACTTCTAAGTGACTCTCAGCACAAATTCCTGTCCTTATGCTAAGATGTTAGTTCACTAGCTGGTGTAGGTGTGTCAGCGCTAGTAGGTACTGTTTCACTTGGCTTCAATGAACCTTGCAAATGCTACCAAAAATCTAGGAACTCAGAATCTCATGAGCAGAAATAGTGTTAGAAACCAGAGACGGCGGACGGCACCTTCCTGTCATTAGCATTTGGGTCAAGTTAATGTTTGCAATTCTCTATGAAGAGGACGGCTATTCACTACTTAATTTGCTTTTATTCCTTGAATGCAGATATCAAGAATCCCAACCCCGGGTTTCATAATTACCAATGTTACTTTCTCTTAATAAAGTTCTAAACAGGATTTCGAGGGTGGAAAGGTTCAACCAATTTAGGTTGAGATTTTACTGCGTTTTCATGTGTGTTTTGAAAATGAACCCTCTTTATGACTCTGATTAAAACAAACGGCTTCAGTCGTGTGATCAGATGACTGCCTTGGAAGGAACACAAAATTGTCTAATTACTATTATTGTTCTTTAAAGGCTACTTCCTGTAACGTTTGTTTGTTTGTTTTGTTTTTACCTTTCCCCCATTTTCAGCCCACTTTTGCTTTAGTTTGAAAGTCAGAAGGACGCCATAGTTTGTGGCTACCAGAGCAGTTTCCCTGAAAGTGTACCTTGGACAAGTAGGGCTGCAGGCTCTCATTTCGTAAATGAAGTGGGCTGCCTGTGCAGGCAGACTGGGGGCCTCCTCTGCCGCTGTGTAGCTGTGGGGCACACCCCCTGCCTGGAGGGGACAGACTGTCTGAGCAGCGAGGTCTCCTCCTCTTCCAGATTCTCCCACCAGGGGAGTCCCCAGCACAGCCTTCCTGGAGTGCCCTTTGTCTCACTGTGTAGTTGAACAAGGATGGCCTGGACCTCCTGGGTGCTGGGACTGCAGGCGTGTCTCCATGGCATCTCGTCACCATGTTTATAAACTTTTATGCACCTTCCTCCTAAAAAGTTGTTTGGAGAACCATGGAGACTTCTGCAAACACTGTCTAATTAGATGTCAGCTAACCTCTGTCTGGCTGCAGTCGGATGCTCCAAAGCGGTGTTAGGGACACGAGTGACTTTGTGTGTGATGCTCTTTTTCACTTCTTACCAGTGGTCCAGGGCTCCCGTGGATGTAGCTCGGTGGTTGAATGTGTGCTTAGCATTCCAGAAAAAAACCTGCTCAAGGAAACTTCACACTAGCGAGGGTCCAGTGTGATGGCGGAGTGAGCAAAAACACCTGCCACCAACCCCCATGACCCGAGTTCAGTCCTGGGGACCTGGACTGTGGAAGGAGAGGGCCGGTGTCTACAGTGTCCTGACTCACGCAGACACACTTGGGTGTGCGTGCACACAGCTACATGCGTACACATGGACCCAAATAAATATAAAAAAAAGCCTGCCTACTTTTTGGAAACACTTTTTAGGGAGATGAAAAACATTTAATAATCTTCAGTAAAAATATGTTTTTAAAAGGATATGTGTGTGTTGGTGTTTCTGCACCTGAGCATTGCCGATGGAGGCCAGAAGGGAGGGGAGGCGTGTGAGCCGTTCAATGTGGGTGAATTTGGGCCCTCTTCAGGAGCCGTATCTTATAAACCACTCATCCATCTTTCCAAACCAGTTAATAATCGTTAAAGGAAGATTTTATCAGTTAAATGCAACGTGCATAGCATACTTTCAGTTAAAGAAAACTGTTTAGGATGCCTTATTTAGTAATTCTCTTTGGTAGCCTCAAACACCCCTGGGTTTCTGTGTGTATGTGTGCACGTGTTGTGGTTATTGTTTTTAATTCGTCTATAAGTGTGCCCATGTATGCATCTAGGAGCCTCAAAAACTCTTACCCTAAAGTTTGGTGTATATAGTTTCCCTCGGGCTATGATACTATAATGCTTGCTCCTTTATGTGTTTTCCGGCTGAAGCAGGCACACCCAGGCAGTGTGATCCTGTCCTTGGAGCCAGCCTAGCATTGTAGGTGATTTACTGCGCATTCAGAGGACAATTAACATTATGTCAAGCCTTGTTCAGTCAGGTCTTTTGGTTTCCGTCTCTAATCTTTCTTAGACGTGATGATTATGGCATCTTCATATAATTGTATCTATTTATTTGTATGGCTGAGATTTTGACATGCACTATCTTATTTCTTCCCTGTAGCACTCTTCCAAGGCTTTGCGTGTTCCACGTACGTACATTCAGTACTTATCATATGTAAACCAACATGTGTGTATGTACTTGTAGAAACGCTTGCACGTGTATGAAAGCGAGCAAGCTTGGGCCACAGGAGACACGCCAGAGGACAGCCTCTACTTTAACATGGCCTCTTCTTTTTTACCTGTGTGTGCCAGGGTAACTGACCCTCAGTCTACAGATTCTCCTGTCTCTGCTTCCTGTCTTGCCTCAGGAGCCCCGAGTGAGGTTACAGATGTGTGTCACTGTGCACACCCTTATAGTGGGTTCTGGAAAGCCCAGCTGAGTCCCTCACACAAGAAGCAAACTCCTCGGTCCCTTGTTTAGTACTTAAGCTTAATTGCTAGAAAGAGAGCCAAAATTGCCTTTCTCTCAAAGATATTCTCGTTTTGTTTGGGGAGTGAGAGCATGCCTGGGCCCTGTTCCTTCTGCGTCGCATCCACACTGGCTGCCAATCTGTAGGCAGCCGTTCAGTTCTGTACTGTGGTGTGCGCCATGAACCGAGGGGCACTGCCGAGGACAGCCTCGCACACATCTGAGAAGAGGTGGATGGGGTCTAGGAGCTGAAGACAGGGGTCTTAACCTCCTTATTTCAATATAATGTTTGTGAATTATTTGTTTCTGTTTTCGCAAGCCAAGGAGAAACAGGGACAGATGGTTCGCCGTCCTCCCCGCATGGGATTATTTCTACACAGTTCGCGCAGGTGTGGATTTCTAGTTCCAACAGCCTACGGCACCTACAGTTATCAAAGCCCTCATATTTGAAATTTATGTTATTTTTACATTTTCCTTTATGTGGATGGTGTTTTGCCTGCATGTATGTTTGTGTATCACATGGATGCCTGGTGGCCATGGAGGCCGGAAGAGGGCATGGGCTCCTCTGGAACTGAAGTTATAGATGTGGGTGCTGGGAGTCCCGCCTAGGTCCTCTGGGAAAGCAGCTTGAGCCATGTCTCTAGCCCCAGAAACCAGAATGGAAACACACCAGCAAATGTGTGGTGTGTGGTCAAGTCAGGGGTGGGGAGGTTGGCTGCCCTGCTGCCACAGGACTTGTAGCCCAGAAGAAGCAGAGGCAGTAGTATCACAGTGGAGTATAGATTGGAGTCTGGGGGTCCAGTGTGACACGGTAGGCAGCTTTGGGGGAGACAGTCTGCAGCAGAGCGTGCCTCTCGGAGCGAAGGGGGAGCAGCAGGGCCTGCAGGTGATGGGAGAGGAGAGTGCTCCAGCCAGGGACACAGGGACTCGCACCTCAGGAAGCCATCAAGGCAGGAAAGCAGCAGATAGCAACCCAAGGAGCAGCATGCTGGAAGAAAAGCTTGCATGAAAAACTTTGGGAATTTGTCTTGAAAGAGTCACATTATTAAAGAAGACTTTGCTAATTCATGCTGACGCCGGGCATCCCCTGTGTTGGTTCCCTGACGGTGCGCTTGACTTCTCACCGCCTCTGTGAAGTGTCTAGATGTGGTAATAGTCTCCTTTATCACAAGAAGGAAACAGTCCAAGATCACTGAGCAGGTTCTGAGCAAGGCCACCCTAGAGAAGCCGGGATCTTTGGCTCCCCTCTTCAGTGTCCAGCCTCTGTGGCCCCCACTTCCTGGTAAGCCTTTATGAAAACAGCGCCGTCATAAAAATTGCCGTTCTGTCGAAACTTGATGCTGAACGGAGCACTGCTGGAAGGAGCCTCTGGTCTCGGTGGCAAGGTGTTTCTTCTGTTTTGTTCCTTTTAGCTTAGTGAAGCAAAGTTCAGAAGACCTTTGGAAACACTCTTTATTTTGATGTCAATACTGAGTGTTGTTCTCGGAGGGAACAGATCAGAACGTGGCCAGAATTCTAATTCTGCTTTGTTTTTTTTTTTTTTTTTTTTGTTTTTTTTTTTTTTTTTTTTTTTTTTCCGGTCTGAAGCACTTGCATGGGGTAGCAGTGAGAGTGAAATGTGAACCCCCAAAATCACTTTGCTGCTTTAGGAGGAAAAGAAGAAACACTGCACCTTATCCAGTGGTCTTGGTCATGCATAAAACAGAGACCAGGTCTCCCGGTGTGTTGTCTCAGACACAGGCAGCCTTTGGAAAGCCAGTTTGACAGGATCTTGAAGCTTGGCTCAGCTGCCTCCAGAGCTTTTGTGCAACCTTGTGTGTCACATGGTTTTCATCTGCCTGTTGTAAAAACCGCCTACCCTAGTGGTTGATATGAGAATGAAATGGGGTAGTGCACACCATTCCCTGAGACACTTTAATTGATCTTTGTTTGTTGTTTTTTTTTTTTTTTTGTTTGTTTTTTGTTTTTTTTTTTTTTGGAAATTGGGATGTGTATTATAAAACTGATGGACACATCTACTGGGCTGATTTCTCCATGCCAAGCCTAGTGATCAATTTTATAATCAGTGGCATCAATTTGAGGAAATTATAGTATGTTTAAGAGTTTAATACAGTGCCAGAGTATAATATGCCTTCAATAAGTACCTGCTCTATTCTCTGCTTAATCGACTGGGCTATTGTTGGGTTAAGGCCGTGCCCCAGTGGGGAAGTAAGGCTGCTGGAACGTTGGTCTCTGTGTAGAATCCACGTGGGAACTGACAGCAGAGGTGCAGGGGTAAATGGCTGACCTGCTCTAGGGAACACAGACACAGAGTGTGGAGACAGCGTGAGAGCTGGGAGTTCCTGATTATCAATCATTGGTTTGGGTTATGTTGTGTTTTATTATTATCTTGTGTTCCGTAAGAATTTTTTTTTTTTTTTTTTTAAATCTGCCATTGAGTCTCAGTCGCCCAGCCAGGACTGACTGTTCATTCTTTGGCAAGAGCTACCAGGAGAGCCTGGTTCTGCTCAGCAGGAATGACAGTGCAGAGCCTGAGCCTGGCAGGGAGGTGGGGGGGGGGGAGAATGTGGATTTTAAGAGTCTGATTAGCACACCAGTTTGCTCAGAATCCCCTCCCTTTTTGGGAAGTTTCCTTTGGGTGGCAGACTTTGAGGTGCCCAGCTGTACTTTATTACACGGGGCAGCCTCTCCAGTTCTCTGACTTGGTTCTTATTTGGAGGGAGAGAGGAGGAGAGGTGGAGCGTCGGACAGACGTGAGCTACACTGACTCTCTCGTAGCTTCTTTTTTTCTTGTTTCACATTTATTATTTAGGCGTGCGTGCGGTGTGTGCATGTGTGCATATGGTATGGCACACACGTGGAGGTTGGAAGAAAACAGGTGGGACTGGTTCTCTCTACCGTGCGTCTTGTGGGCATTGAAGTCAGATCGTCAGACTGGTACCTTTGCCCGCTGAGCCATCTCATCAGCTGTTTCTCTTAAATATTGGTTCTGAGCTAGCACGGTGCACGGAGGAGTGCGAGGGAGAAAGGGCACACACACTGACTTTCCCTGCAGCAGTTTGTGGTGTGTGGGGGTGGGGATGTGGGTAGGAGAGAGCACTGGGAATCAAATGCTATCCCTGGGAAAGCAGAGTAAGAGATTGGGGAGGAGGGCTTCTTTTAGCGATTTCAGTACTTTGTAGTCATGAAATTGAAAAATGAAATGAAATTTATGCCCTGGCAATGCTGAAGCATGCATGGGCAGCTTGTATATGGAGGTTCTGTTGAACTTGTTCATATTGGGTTTTATGATCTAAGTTGAGGATGACTTACCAGGTCTCTTCCTCAAGAGCCACCATGTGGTTGTTGGGAATTGAACTCAGGACCTTTGGAAGAGTAGGCAGTGCCCTTAACCACTGAGCCATCTCTGCAGCCCGCAGGTATGAAATTATCTCTAAGGAAAGTGCTTCCCATCTCTTTCTGTGTTCCGGAACAAATGGGCAAGCCCTTTTGCTGGTCCTCATCACAGTGTACTTTTCCATTTTTACTAATTGCCAGCCTCAAATTCCCACTTTCATCCCTGCCCCAGGCTGGGGGAGGAGACAATTGACTCTTTCTAATAGTGGCTGTCAATCATTAAAATCAGCATATAGTCATAGTGTGTGTGCCCAGGTTAAAACACCATGTGTTTTTTTTTTTTTTTTTTTTTTTTTTTTTTATCAATCTGACATTTATGCTAGAATGTGGCACTATCATTTGGTCCAGATTTTTAACATCTTTTGATGGTTTTTGGAAACTGAGTTACTTTTGACCTGTGGAATGTCTGGGGATGGGGTAGGGTTTCCTTAACTTTCTGTGGTCATATCTGCATATCTGTGAACTTCCTGGCCATGCCTCAAATATAACAAGCTCCAAAAATGCACACAGAATCACCATCAGGGTAGTTACTTGTTTTGAACATGTACCAAGGCAGATCACATTGCATTTGAATTTTGGCATGACTGTTAGACTCAATTACAGCCTGGCGCAAAAGTTGTACCTTTTTTTTCTTAATTGGTCCTAAATTATGCTAAGGCCAAATGCTGGATTAATAAACCTCAATTGTGAATTAGCAACCAGTATTGTAGTATAATACACCTTTAAATCATTGCTGAGTCCAAGGGAAGGCTGCTTTACATCTGTCTGCTTCTGTGAGGTGGTAAACTAACTGGAACATCACCTGTGTGATGTGGAGGCAGCAGAGACACGGAGGGCGTGGGGCATTGTGGTACTGCTGTGTGCACGGTGGCTCAGCCATTGAAAACTAGAGATTTGTGGGCTGTGTACCATGTTTCTAATGTAGAAAAATTGCTTTAGACTTCACCTTTTTGTT